>NW_027365471.1:0-111325 GCF_046119375.1 Phyllobates terribilis
GCCATTGAAAAACATGTTTTTCATATACCAGAAATGTTTGAAGCTACTGACTGAATGAAAGGAGCTGGCATCTCACTCTCTTTGAATCTTCTTTATCATGCTAGGATTAACAGGAAAAAGCTAAAAATTTCAGAATTGCACCTTGCAATGTGGAGATATTACTGTTTGTGCATTTACAATACTCATTGATTTTTGCCATTGAAAAACATGTTTTTCATATACCAGAAATGTTTGAAGCTACTGACTGAATGAAAGGAGCTGGCATCTCACTCTCTTTGAATCTTCTTTATCATGCTAGGATTAGCAGGAAAAAGCAAAAAATTTCAGAATTGCACCTTGCAATGTGGAGATATTACTGTTTGTGCATTTACAATATTCATTGATTTTTGCCATTGAAAAACATGTTTTTCATATACCAGAAATGATTGAAGCTACTGACTGAATGAAAGGAGCTGGCATCTCACTCTCTTTGAATCTTCTTTATCATGCTAGGATTAACAGGAAAAAGCAAAAAATTTCAGAATTGCACCTTGCAATGTGGAGATATTACTGTTTGTGCATTTACAATATTCATTGATTTTTGCCATTGAAAAACGTCCAGAAATGTTTGAAGCTACTGACTGAATGAAAGGAGCTGGCATCTCAATCTCTTTGAATCTTCTTTATCATGCTAGGATTAGCAGGAAAAAGCAAAAAATTTCAGAATTGCACCTTGCAATGTGGAGATATTACTGTTTGTGCATTTACAATATTCATTGATTTTTGCCATTGAAAAACATCATGTTATTCATATACCAGAAATGTTTGAAGCTACTGACTGAATGAAAGGAGCTGGCATCTCACTCTCTTTGAATCTTCTTTATCATGCTAGGATTAGCAGGAAAAAGCAAAAAATTTCCGAATTGCACCTTGCAATGTGGAGATATTACTGTTTGTGCATTTACAATATTCATTGATTTTTGCCATTGAAAAACATGTTTTTCATATACCAGAAATGTTTGAAGCTACTGACTGAATGAAAGGAGCTGGCATCTCACTCTCTTTGAATCTTCTTTATCATGCTAGGATTAACAGGAAAAAGCAAAAAATTTCAGAATTGCACCTTGCAATGTGGAGATATTACTGTTTGTGCATTTACAATATTCATTGATTTTTGCCATTGAAAAACGTCCAGAAATGTTTGAAGCTACTGACTGAATGAAAGGAGCTGGCATCTCACTCTCTTTGAATCTTCTTTATCATTCTAGGATTAGCAGGAAAAAGCAAAAAATTTCAGAATTGCACCTTGCAATGTGGAGATATTACTGTTTGTGCATTTACAATATTCATTGATTTTTGCCATTGAAAAACATCATGTTATTCATATACCAGAAATGTTTGAAACTACTGACTGAATGAAAGGAGCTGGCATCTCACTCTCTTTGAATCTTCTTTATCATGCTAGGATTAGCAGGAAAAAGCAAAAAATTTCCGAATTGCACCTTGCAATGTGGAGATATTACTGTTTGTGCATTTACAATATTCATTGATTTTTGCCATTGAAAAACATGTTTTTCATATACCAGAAATGTTTGAAGCTACTGACTGAATGAAAGGAGCTGGCATCTCACTCTCTTTGAATCTTCTTTATCATGCTAGGATTAACAGGAAAAAGCAAAAAATTTCAGAATTGCACCTTGCAATGTGGAGATATTACTGTTTGTGCATTTACAATATTCATTGATTTTTGCCATTGAAAAACATGTTTTTCATATACCAGAAATGTTTGAAGCTACTGACTGAATGAAAGGAGCTGGCATCTCACTCTTTGAATCTTCTTTATCATGCTAGGATTAGGAGGAAAAAGCAAAAAATTTCAGAATTGCACCTTGCAATGTGGAGATATTACTGTTTGTGCATTTACAATATTCATTGATTTTTGCCATTGAAAAACATGTTTTTCATATACCAGAAATGTTTGAAGCTACTGACTGAATGAAAGGAGCTGGCATCTCACTCTCTTTGAATCTTCTTTATCATGCTAGGATTAACAGGAAAAAGCAAAAAATTTCAGAATTGCACCTTGCAATGTGGAGATATTACTGTTTGTGCATTTACAATATTCATTGATTTTTGCCATTGAAAAACATGTTTTTCATATACCAGAAATGTTTGAAGCTACTGACTGAATGAAAGGAGCTGGCATCTCACTCTCTTTGAATCTTCTTTATCATGCCAGGATTAACAGGAAAAAGCAAAAAATTTCAGAATTGCACCTTCCAATGTGGAGATATTACTGTTTGTGCATTTACAATATTCATTGATTTTTGCCATTGAAAAACGTCCAGAAATGTTTGAAGCTACTGACTGAATGAAAGGAGCTGGCATCTCACTCTCTTTGAATCTTCTTTATCATGCTAGGATTAGCAGGAAAAAGCAAAAAATTTCAGAATTGCACCTTGCAATGTGGAGATATTACTGTTTGTGCATTTACAATATTCATTGATTTTTGCCATTGAAAAACATGTTTTTCATATACCAGAAATGTTTGAAGCTACTGACTGAATGAAAGGAGCTGGCATCTCACTCTCTTTGAATCTTCTTTATCATGCTAGGATTAGCAGGAAAAAGCAAAAAATTTCAGAATTGCACCTTGCAATGTGGAGATATTACTGTTTGTGCATTTACAAAATTCATTGATTTTTGCCATTGAAAAACATGTTTTTCATATACCAGAAATGTTTGAAGCTACTGACTGAATGAAAGGAGCTGGCATCTCACTCTCTTTGAATCTTCTTTATCATGCTAGGATTAACGGGAAAAATCAAAAAATTTCAGAATTGCACCTTGCAATGTGGAGATATTACTGTTTGTGCATTTACAATATTCATTGATTTTTGCCATTGAAAAACATGTTTTTCATATTCCAGAAATGTTTGAAGCTACTGACTGAATGAAAGGAGCTGGCATCTCACTCTCTTTGAATCTTCTTTATCATGCTAGGATTAGGAGGAAAAAGCAAAAAATTTCAGAATTGCACCTTGCAATGTGGAGATATTACTGTTTGTGCATTTACAATATTCATTGATTTTTGCCATTGAAAAACATGTTTTTCATATACCAGAAATGTTTGAAGCTACTGACTGAATGAAAGGAGCTGGCATCTCACTCTCTTTGAATCTTCTTTATCATGCTAGGATTAACAGGAAAAAGCAAAAAATTTCAGAATTGCACCTTGCAATGTGGAGATATTACTGTTTGTGCATTTACAATATTCATTGATTTTTGCCATTGAAAAACATGTTTTTCATATACCAGAAATGTTTGAAGCTACTGACTGAATGAAAGGAGCTGGCATCTCACTCTCTTTGAATCTTCTTTATCATGCCAGGATTAACAGGAAAAAGCAAAAAATTTCAGAATTGCACCTTCCAATGTGGAGATATTACTGTTTGTGCATTTACAATATTCATTGATTTTTGCCATTGAAAAACGTCCAGAAATGTTTGAAGCTACTGACTGAATGAAAGGAGCTGGCATCTCACTCTCTTTGAATCTTCTTTATCATGCTAGGATTAGCAGGAAAAAGCAAAAAATTTCAGAATTGCACCTTGCAATGTGGAGATATTACTGTTTGTGCATTTACAATATTCATTGATTTTTGCCATTGAAAAACATGTTTTTCATATACCAGAAATGTTTGAAGCTACTGACTGAATGAAAGGAGCTGGCATCTCACTCTCTTTGAATCTTCTTTATCATGCTAGGATTAGCAGGAAAAAGCAAAAAATTTCAGAATTGCACCTTGCAATGTGGAGATATTACTGTTTGTGCATTTACAAAATTCATTGATTTTTGCCATTGAAAAACATGTTTTTCATATACCAGAAATGTTTGAAGCTACTGACTGAATGAAAGGAGCTGGCATCTCACTCTCTTTGAATCTTCTTTATCATGCTAGGATTAACGGGAAAAATCAAAAAATTTCAGAATTGCACCTTGCAATGTGGAGATATTACTGTTTGTGCATTTACAATATTCATTGATTTTTGCCATTGAAAAACATGTTTTTCATATTCCAGAAATGTTTGAAGCTACTGACTGAATGAAAGGAGCTGGCATCTCACTCTCTTTGAATCTTCTTTATCATGCTAGGATTAACAGGAAAAAGCAAAAAATTTCAGAATTGCACCTTGCAATGTGGAGATATTACTGTTTGTGCATTTACAATATTCATTGATTTTTGCCATTGAAAAACGTCCAGAAATGTTTGAAGCTACTGACTGAATGAAAGGAGCTGGCATCTCACTCTCTTTGAATCTTCTTTATCATGCTAGGATTAGCAGGAAAAAGCAAAATTCAGAATTGCACCTTGCAATGTGGAGATATTACTGTTTGTGCATTTACAATATTCATTGATTTTTGCCATTGAAAAACGTTTTTCATATACCAGAAATGTTTGAAGCTACTGACTGAATGAAAGGAGCTGGCATCTCACTCTCTTTGAATCTTCTTTATCATGCTAGGATTAACAGGAAAAAGCAAAAAAATTCAGAATTGCACCTTGCAATGTGGAGATATTACTGTTTGTGCATTTACAATATTCATTGATTTTTTCCATTGAAAAATGTCCAGAAATGTTTGAAGCTACTGACTGAATGAAAGGAGCTGGCATCTCACTCTCTTTGAATCTTCTTTATCATGCTAGGATTAGCAGGAAAAAGCAAAAAATTTCAGAATTGCACCTTGCAATGTGGAGATATTACTGTTTGTGCATTTACAATATTCATTGATTTTTGCCATTGAAAAACATGTTTTTCATATACCAGAAATGTTTGAAGCTACTGACTGAATGAAAGGAGCTGGCATCTCACTCTCTTTGAATCTTCTTTATCATGCTAGGATTAACAGGAAAAAGCAAAAAATTTCAGAATTGCACCTTGCAATGTGGAGATATTACTGTTTGTGCATTTACAATATTCATTGATTTTTGCCATTGAAAAACATGTTTTTCATATACCAGAAATGTTTGAAGCTACTGACTGAATGAAAGGAGCTGGCATCTCACTCTCTTTGAATCTTCTTTATCATGCTAGGATTAACAGGAAAAAGCAAAAAATTTCAGAATTGCACCTTGCAATGTGGAGATATTACTGTTTGTGCATTTACAATATTCATTGATTTTTGCCATTGAAAAACATGTTTTTCATATACCAGAAATGTTTGAAGCTACTGACTGAATGAAAGGAGCTGGCATCTCACTCTCTTTGAATCTTCTTTATCATGCCAGGATTAACAGGAAAAAGCAAAAAATTTCAGAATTGCACCTTGCAATGTGGAGATATTACTGTTTGTGCATTTACAATATTCATTGATTTTTGCCATTGAAAAACGTCCAGAAATGTTTGAAGCTACTGACTGAATGAAAGGAGCTGGCATCTCACTCTCTTTGAATCTTCTTTATCATGCTAGGATTAGCAGGAAAAAGCAAAAAATTTCAGAATTGCACCTTGCAATGTGGAGATATTACTGTTTGTGCATTTACAATATTCATTGATTTTTGCCATTGAAAAACATGTTTTTCATATACCAGAAATGTTTGAAGCTACTGACTGAATGAAAGGAGCTGGCATCTCACTCTCTTTGAATCTTCTTTATCATGCTAGGATTAGCAGGAAAAAGCAAAAAATTTCAGAATTGCACCTTGCAATGTGGAGATATTACTGTTTGTGCATTTACAATATTCATTGATTTTTGCCATTGAAAAACATGTTTTTCATATACCAGAAATGTTTGAAGCTACTGACTGAATGAAAGGAGCTGGCATCTCACTCTCTTTGAATCTTCTTTATCATGCTAGGATTAACGGGAAAAATCAAAAAATTTCAGAATTGCACCTTGCAATGTGGAGATATTACTGTTTGTGCATTTACAATATTCATTGATTTTTGCCATTGAAAAACGTCCAGAAATGTTTGAAGCTACTGACTGAATGAAAGGAGCTGGCATCTCACTCTCTTTGAATCTTCTTTATCATGCTAGGATTAGCAGGAAAAAGCAAAATTCAGAATTGCACCTTGCAATGTGGAGATATTACTGTTTGTGCATTTACAATATTCATTGATTTTTGCCATTGAAAAACGTTTTTCATATACCAGAAATGTTTGAAGCTACTGACTGAATGAAAGGAGCTGGCATCTCACTCTCTTTGAATCTTCTTTATCATGCTAGGATTAACAGGAAAAAGCAAAAAAATTCAGAATTGCACCTTGCAATGTGGAGATATTACTGTTTGTGCATTTACAATATTCATTGATTTTTTCCATTGAAAAACGTCCAGAAATGTTTGAAGCTACTGACTGAATGAAAGGAGCTGGCATCTCACTCTCTTTGAATCTTCTTTATCATGCTAGGATTAGCAGGAAAAAGCAAAAAATTTCAGAATTGCACCTTGCAATGTGGAGATATTACTGTTTGTGCATTTACAATATTCATTGATTTTTGCCATTGAAAAACATGTTTTTCATATACCAGAAATGTTTGAAGCTACTGACTGAATGAAAGGAGCTGGCATCTCACTCTCTTTGAATCTTCTTTATCATGCTAGGATTAACAGGAAAAAGCAAAAAATTTCAGAATTGCACCTTGCAATGTGGAGATATTACTGTTTGTGCATTTACAATATTCATTGATTTTTGCCATTGAAAAACATGTTTTTCATATACCAGAAATGTTTGAAGCTACTGACTGAATGAAAGGAGCTGGCATCTCACTCTCTTTGAATCTTCTTTATCATGCTAGGATTAACAGGAAAAAGCAAAAAATTTCAGAATTGCACCTTGCAATGTGGAGATATTACTGTTTGTGCATTTACAATATTCATTGATTTTTGCCATTGAAAAACATGTTTTTCATATACCAGAAATGTTTGAAGCTACTGACTGAATGAAAGGAGCTGGCATCTCACTCTCTTTGAATCTTCTTTATCATGCCAGGATTAACAGGAAAAAGCAAAAAATTTCAGAATTGCACCTTGCAATGTGGAGATATTACTGTTTGTGCATTTACAATATTCATTGATTTTTGCCATTGAAAAACGTCCAGAAATGTTTGAAGCTACTGACTGAATGAAAGGAGCTGGCATCTCACTCTCTTTGAATCTTCTTTATCATGCTAGGATTAGCAGGAAAAAGCAAAAAATTTCAGAATTGCACCTTGCAATGTGGAGATATTACTGTTTGTGCATTTACAATATTCATTGATTTTTGCCATTGAAAAACATGTTTTTCATATACCAGAAATGTTTGAAGCTACTGACTGAATGAAAGGAGCTGGCATCTCACTCTCTTTGAATCTTCTTTATCATGCTAGGATTAGCAGGAAAAAGCAAAAAATTTCAGAATTGCACCTTGCAATGTGGAGATATTACTGTTTGTGCATTTACAATATTCATTGATTTTTGCCATTGAAAAACATGTTTTTCATATACCAGAAATGTTTGAAGCTACTGACTGAATGAAAGGAGCTGGCATCTCACTCTCTTTGAATCTTCTTTATCATGCTAGGATTAACGGGAAAAATCAAAAAATTTCAGAATTGCACCTTGCAATGTGGAGATATTACTGTTTGTGCATTTACAATATTCATTGATTTTTGCCATTGAAAAACATGTTTTTCATATTCCAGAAATGTTTGAAGCTACTGACTGAATGAAAGGAGCTGGCATCTCACTCTCTTTGAATCTTCTTTATCATGCTAGGATTAACAGGAAAAAGCAAAAAATTTCAGAATTGCACCTTGCAATGTGGAGATATTACTGTTTGTGCATTTACAATATTCATTGATTTTTGCCATTGAAAAACGTCCAGAAATGATTGAAGCTACTGACTGAATGAAAGGAGCTGGCATCTCACTCTCTTTGAATCTTCATCATGCTAAGAGGAGCAGGAAAAAGCAAAAAATTTCAGAATTGCACCTTGCAATGCGGAGAAATTACTGTTTGTGCATTTACAATATTCATTGATTTTTGCCATTGAAAAATGTCCAGAAATGATTGAAGCTACTGACTGAATGAAAGGAGCTGGCATCTCACTCTCTTTGAATCTTCTTTATCATGCTAAGAGGAGCAGGAAAAAGCAAAAAATTTCAGAATTGCGCCTTGCAATGCGGAGAAATTACTGTTTGTGCATTTACAAAATTCATTGATTTTTGCCATTGAAAAACATCATGTTATTCATATACCAGAAATGATTGAAGCTACTGACTGAAGGAAAGGATATGGCATCTCACTCTCTTTGAATCTTCTTTATCATGCTTAGAGGAGCAGGAAAAAGCAAAAAATTTCAGAATTGCACCTTGCAATGCGGAGAAATTACTGTTTGTGCATTTACAATATTCATTGATTTTTGCCATTGAAAAACGTCCAGAAATGATTGAAGCTACTGACTGAATGAAAGGAGCTGGCATCTCACTCTCTTTGAATCTTCTTTATCATGCTAAGAGGAGCAGGAAAAAGCAAAAAATTTCAGAATTGCACCTTGCAATGCGGAGAAATTACTGTTTGTGCATTTACAATATTCATTGATTTTTGCGATTGAAAAACATCATGTTATTCATATACCAGAAATGATTGAAGCTACTGACTGAATGAAAGGAGCTGGCATCTCACTCTCTTTGAATCTTCTTTATCATGCTAAGAGGAGCAGGAAAAAGTAAAAAATTTCAGAATTGCACCTTGCAATGCGGAGAAATTACTGTTTGTGCATTTACAATATTCATTGATTTTTGCCATTGAAAAACGTCCAGAAATGATTGAAGCTACTGACTGAATGAAAGGAGCTGGCATCTCACTCTCTTTGAATCTTCTTTATCATGCTAAGAGGAGCAGGAAAAAGCAAAAAATTTCAGAATTGCACCTTGCAATGCGGAGAAATTACTGTTTGTGCATTTACAATATTCATTGATTTTTGCTATTGAAAAACATCATGTTATTCATATACCAGAAATGATTGAAGCTACTGACTGAATGAAAGGAGCTGGCATCTCACTCTCTTTGAATCTTCTTTATCATGCTAAGAGGAGCAGGAAAAAGCAAAAAATTTCAGAATTGCACCTTGCAATGCGGAGAAATTACAGTTTGTGCATTTACAATATTCATTGATTTTTGCCATTGAAAAACGTCCAGAAATGATTGAAGCTACTGACTGAATGAAAGGAGCTGGCATCTCACTCTCTTTGAATCTTCTTTATCATGCTAAGAGGAGCAGGAAAAAGCAAAAAATTTCAGAATTGCACCTTGCAATGCGGAGAAATTACTGTTTGTGCATTTACAATATTCATTGATTTTTGCCATTGAAAAAGGTCCAGAAATAATTGAAGGTACTGACTGAATGAAAGGAGCTGGCATCTCACTCTCTTTGAATCTTCTTTATCATGCTAAGAGGAGCAGGAAAAAGCAAAAAATTTCAGAATTGCACCTTGCAATGCGGAGAAATTACTGTTTGTGCATTTACAATATTCATTGATTTTTGCCATTGAAAAACGTCCAGAAATGATTGAAGCTACTGACTGAATGAAAGGAGCTGGCATCTCACTCTCTTTGAATCTTCTTTATCATGCTAAGAGGAGCAGGAAAAAGCAAAAAATTTCAGAATTGCACCTTGCAATGCGGAGAAATTACTGTTTGTGCATTTACAATATTCATTGATTTTTGCCATTGAAAAATGTCCAGAAATGATTGAAGCTACTGACTGAATGAAAGGAGCTGGCATCTCACTCTCTTTGAATCTTCTTTATCATGCTAAGAGGAGCAGGAAAAAGCAAAAAATTTCAGAATTGCACCTTGCAATGCGGAGAAATTACTGTTTGTGCATTTACAATATTCATTGATTTTTGCGATTGAAAAACATCATGTTATTCATATACCAGAAATGATTGAAGCTACTGACTGAATGAAAGGAGCTGGCATCTCACTCTCTTTGAATCTTCTTTATCATGCTAAGAGGAGCAGGAAAAAGTAAAAAATTTCAGAATTGCACCTTGCAATGCGGAGAAATTACTGTTTGTGCATTTACAATATTCAATGATTTTTGCCATTGAAAAACGTCCAGAAATGATTGAAGCTACTGACTGAATGAAAGGAGCTGGCATCTCACTCTCTTTGAATCTTGTTTATCATGCTAAGAGGAGCAGGAAAAAGCAAAAAATTTCAGAATTGCACCTTGCAATGCGGAGAAATTACTGTTTGTGCATTTACAATATTCATTGATTTTTGCCATTGAAAAACGTCCAGAAATGATTGAAGCTACTGACTGAATGAAAGGAGCTGGCATCTCACTCTCTTTGAATCTTCTTTATCATGCTAAGAGGAGCAGGAAAAAGCAAAAAATTTCAGAATTGCACCTTGCAATGCGGAGAAATTACTGTTTGTGCATTTACAATATTCATTGATTTTTGCCATTGAAAAACATCATGTTATTCATATACCAGAAATGATTGAAGCTACTGACTGAATGAAAGGAGCTGGCATCTCACTCTCTTTGAATCTTCTTTATCATGCTAAGAGGAGCAGGAAAAAGTAAAAAATTTCAGAATTGCACCTTGCAATGCGGAGAAATTACTGTTTGTGCATTTATAATATTCAATGATTTTTGCCATTGAAAAACGTCCAGAAATGATTGAAGCTACTGACTGAATGAAAGGAGCTGGCATCTCACTCTTTGAATCTTCTTTATCATGCTAGGATTAGCAGGAAAAAGCAAAAAATTTCAGAATTGCACCTTGCAATGTGGAGATATTACTGTTTGTGCATTTACAATATTCATTGATTTTTGCCATTGAAAAACGTCCAGAAATGATTGAAGCTACTGACTGAATGAAAGGAGCTGGCATCTCACTCTCTTTGAATCTTCTTTATCATGCTAAGAGGAGCAGGAAAAAGCAAAAAATTTCAGAATTGCACCTTGCAATGCGGAGAAATTACTGTTTGTGCATTTACAATATTCATTGATTTTTGCCATTGAAAAATGTCCAGAAATGATTGAAGCTACTGACTGAATGAAAGGAGCTGGCATCTCACTCTCTTTGAATCTTCTTTATCATGCTAAGAGGAGCAGGAAAAAGCAAAAAATTTCAGAATTGCGCCATGCAATGCGGAGAAATTACTGTTTGTGCATTTACAAAATTCATTGATTTTTGCCATTGAAAAACATCATGTTATTCATATACCAGAAATGATTGAAGCTACTGACTGAAGGAAAGGATCTGGCATCTCACTCTCTTTGAATCTTCTTTATCATGCTTAGAGGAGCAGGAAAAAGCAAAAAATTTCAGAATTGCACCTTGCAATGCGGAGAAATTACTGTTTGTGCATTTACAATATTCATTGATTTTTGCCATTGAAAAACGTCCAGAAATGATTGAAGCTACTGACTGAATGAAAGGAGCTGGCATCTCACTCTCTTTGAATCTTCTTTATCATGCTAAGAGGAGCAGGAAAAAGCAAAAAATTTCAGAATTGCACCTTGCAATGCGGAGAAATTACTGTTTGTGCATTTACAATATTCATTGATTTTTGCGATTGAAAAACATCATGTTATTCATATACCAGAAATGATTGAAGCTACTGACTGAATGAAAGGAGCTGGCATCTCACTCTCTTTGAATCTTCTTTATCATGCTAAGAGGAGCAGGAAAAAGTAAAAAATTTCAGAATTGCACCTTGCAATGCGGAGAAATTACTGTTTGTGCATTTACAATATTCAATGATTTTTGCCATTGAAAAACGTCCAGAAATGATTGAAGCTACTGACTGAATGAAAGGAGCTGGCATCTCACTCTCTTTGAATCTTGTTTATCATGCTAAGAGGAGCAGGAAAAAGCAAAAAATTTCAGAATTGCACCTTGCAATGCGGAGAAATTACTGTTTGTGCATTTACAATATTCATTGATTTTTGCCATTGAAAAACGTCCAGAAATGATTGAAGCTACTGACTGAATGAAAGGAGCTGGCATCTCACTCTCTTTGAATCTTCTTTATCATGCTAAGAGGAGCAGGAAAAAGCAAAAAATTTCAGAATTGCACCTTGCAATGCGGAGAAATTACTGTTTGTGCATTTACAATATTCATTGATTTTTGCCATTGAAAAACATCATGTTATTCATATACCAGAAATGATTGAAGCTACTGACTGAATGAAAGGAGCTGGCATCTCACTCTCTTTGAATCTTCTTTATCATGCTAAGAGGAGCAGGAAAAAGTAAAAAATTTCAGAATTGCACCTTGCAATGCGGAGAAATTACTGTTTGTGCATTTATAATATTCAATGATTTTTGCCATTGAAAAACGTCCAGAAATGATTGAAGCTACTGACTGAATGAAAGGAGCTGGCATCTCACTCTTTGAATCTTCTTTATCATGCTAGGATTAGCAGGAAAAAGCAAAAAATTTCAGAATTGCACCTTGCAATGTGGAGATATTACTGTTTGTGCATTTACAATATTCATTGATTTTTGCCATTGAAAAACATGTTTTTCATATACCAGAAATGTTTGAAGCTACTGACTGAATGAAAGGAGCTGGCATCTCACTCTCTTTGAATCTTCTTTATCATGCTAGGATTAACAGGAAAAAGCAAAAAATTTCAGAATTGCACCTTGCAATGTGGAGATATTACTGTTTGTGCATTTACAATATTCATTGATTTTTGCCATTGAAAAACGTCCAGAAATGTTTGAAGCTACTGACTGAATGAAAGGAGCTGGCATCTCACTCTCTTTGAATCTTCTTTATCATGCTAGGATTAGCAGGAAAAAGCAAAAAATTTCAGAATTGCACCTTGCAATGTGGAGATATTACTGTTTGTGCATTTACAATATTCATTGATTTTTGCCATTGAAAAACATGTTTTTCATATACCAGAAATGTTTGAAGCTACTGACTGAATGAAAGGAGCTGGCATCTCACTCTCTTTGAATCTTCTTTATCATGCTAGGATTAGCAGGAAAAAGCAAAAAATTTCAGAATTGCACCTTGCAATGTGGAGATATTACTGTTTGTGCATTTACAATATTCATTGATTTTTGCCATTGAAAAACATGTTTTTCATATACCAGAAATGTTTGAAGCTACTGACTGAATGAAAGGAGCTGGCATCTCACTCTCTTTGAATCTTCTTTATCATGCTAGGATTAACAGGAAAAAGCTAAAAATTTCAGAATTGCACCTTGCAATGTGGAGATATTACTGTTTGTGCATTTACAATATTCATTGATTTTTGCCATTGAAAAACATGTTTTTCATATACCAGAAATGTTTGAAGCTACTGACTGAATGAAAGGAGCTGGCATCTCACTCTCTTTGAATCTTCTTTATCATGCTAGGATTAGCAGGAAAAAGCAAAAAATTTCAGAATTGCACCTTGCAATGTGGAGATATTACTGTTTGTGCATTTACAATATTCATTGATTTTTGCCATTGAAAAACATGTTTTTCATATACCAGAAATGATTGAAGCTACTGACTGAATGAAAGGAGCTGGCATCTCACTCTCTTTGAATCTTCTTTATCATGCTAGGATTAACAGGAAAAAGCAAAAAATTTCAGAATTGCACCTTGCAATGTGGAGATATTACTGTTTGTGCATTTACAATATTCATTGATTTTTGCCATTGAAAAACGTCCAGAAATGTTTGAAGCTACTGACTGAATGAAAGGAGCTGGCATCTCAATCTCTTTGAATCTTCTTTATCATGCTAGGATTAGCAGGAAAAAGCAAAAAATTTCAGAATTGCACCTTGCAATGTGGAGATATTACTGTTTGTGCATTTACAATATTCATTGATTTTTGCCATTGAAAAACATCATGTTATTCATATACCAGAAATGTTTGAAGCTACTGACTGAATGAAAGGAGCTGGCATCTCACTCTCTTTGAATCTTCTTTATCATGCTAGGATTAGCAGGAAAAAGCAAAAAATTTCCGAATTGCACCTTGCAATGTGGAGATATTACTGTTTGTGCATTTACAATATACATTGATTTTTGCCATTGAAAAACATGTTTTTCATATACCAGAAATGTTTGAAGCTACTGACTGAATGAAAGGAGCTGGCATCTCACTCTCTTTGAATCTTCTTTATCATGCTAGGATTAACAGGAAAAAGCAAAAAATTTCAGAATTGCACCTTGCAATGTGGAGATATTACTGTTTGTGCATTTACAATATTCATTGATTTTTGCCATTGAAAAACGTCCAGAAATGTTTGAAGCTACTGACTGAATGAAAGGAGCTGGCATCTCACTCTCTTTGAATCTTCTTTATCATTCTAGGATTAGCAGGAAAAAGCAAAAAATTTCAGAATTGCACCTTGCAATGTGGAGATATTACTGTTTGTGCATTTACAATATTCATTGATTTTTGCCATTGAAAAACATCATGTTATTCATATACCAGAAATGTTTGAAACTACTGACTGAATGAAAGGAGCTGGCATCTCACTCTCTTTGAATCTTCTTTATCATGCTAGGATTAGCAGGAAAAAGCAAAAAATTTCCGAATTGCACCTTGCAATGTGGAGATATTACTGTTTGTGCATTTACAATATTCATTGATTTTTGCCATTGAAAAACATGTTTTTCATATACCAGAAATGTTTGAAGCTACTGACTGAATGAAAGGAGCTGGCATCTCACTCTCTTTGAATCTTCTTTATCATGCTAGGATTAACAGGAAAAAGCAAAAAATTTCAGAATTGCACCTTGCAATGTGGAGATATTACTGTTTGTGCATTTACAATATTCATTGATTTTTGCCATTGAAAAACATGTTTTTCATATACCAGAAATGTTTGAAGCTACTGACTGAATGAAAGGAGCTGGCATCTCACTCTTTGAATCTTCTTTATCATGCTAGGATTAGCAGGAAAAAGCAAAAAATTTCAGAATTGCACCTTGCAATGTGGAGATATTACTGTTTGTGCATTTACAATATTCATTGATTTTTGCCATTGAAAAACATGTTTTTCATATACCAGAAATGTTTGAAGCTACTGACTGAATGAAAGGAGCTGGCATCTCACTCTCTTTGAATCTTCTTTATCATGCTAGGATTAACAGGAAAAAGCAAAAAATTTCAGAATTGCACCTTGCAATGTGGAGATATTACTGTTTGTGCATTTACAATATTCATTGATTTTTGCCATTGAAAAACATGTTTTTCATATACCAGAAATGTTTGAAGCTACTGACTGAATGAAAGGAGCTGGCATCTCACTCTCTTTGAATCTTCTTTATCATGCCAGGATTAACAGGAAAAAGCAAAAAATTTCAGAATTGCACCTTCCAATGTGGAGATATTACTGTTTGTGCATTTACAATATTCATTGATTTTTGCCATTGAAAAACGTCCAGAAATGTTTGAAGCTACTGACTGAATGAAAGGAGCTGGCATCTCACTCTCTTTGAATCTTCTTTATCATGCTAGGATTAGCAGGAAAAAGCAAAAAATTTCAGAATTGCACCTTGCAATGTGGAGATATTACTGTTTGTGCATTTACAATATTCATTGATTTTTGCCATTGAAAAACATGTTTTTCATATACCAGAAATGTTTGAAGCTACTGACTGAATGAAAGGAGCTGGCATCTCACTCTCTTTGAATCTTCTTTATCATGCTAGGATTAGCAGGAAAAAGCAAAAAATTTCAGAATTGCACCTTGCAATGTGGAGATATTACTGTTTGTGCATTTACAATATTCATTGATTTTTGCCATTGAAAAACATGTTTTTCATATACCAGAAATGTTTGAAGCTACTGACTGAATGAAAGGAGCTGGCATCTCACTCTCTTTGAATCTTCTTTATCATGCTAGGATTAACGGGAAAAATCAAAAAATTTCAGAATTGCACCTTGCAATGTGGAGATATTACTGTTTGTGCATTTACAACATTCATTGATTTTTGCCATTGAAAAACATGTTTTTCATATTCCAGAAATGTTTGAAGCTACTGACTGAATGAAAGGAGCTGGCATCTCACTCTCTTTGAATCTTCTTTATCATGCTAGGATTAACAGGAAAAAGCAAAAAATTTCAGAATTGCACCTTGCAATGTGGAGATATTACTGTTTGTGCATTTACAATATTCATTGATTTTTGCCATTGAAAAACGTCCAGAAATGTTTGAAGCTACTGACTGAATGAAAGGAGCTGGCATCTCACTCTCTTTGAATCTTCTTTATCATGCTAGGATTAGCAGGAAAAAGCAAAATTCAGAATTGCACCTTGCAATGTGGAGATATTACTGTTTGTGCATTTACAATATTCATTGATTTTTGCCATTGAAAAACGTTTTTCATATACCAGAAATGTTTGAAGCTACTGACTGAATGAAAGGAGCTGGCATCTCACTCTCTTTGAATCTTCTTTATCATGCTAGGATTAACAGGAAAAAGCAAAAAAATTCAGAATTGCACCTTGCAATGTGGAGATATTACTGTTTGTGCATTTACAATATTCATTGATTTTTTCCATTGAAAAACGTCCAGAAATGTTTGAAGCTACTGACTGAATGAAAGGAGCTGGCATCTCACTCTCTTTGAATCTTCTTTATCATGCTAGGATTAGCAGGAAAAAGCAAAAAATTTCAGAATTGCACCTTGCAATGTGGAGATATTACTGTTTGTGCATTTACAATATTCATTGATTTTTGCCATTGAAAAACATGTTTTTCATATACCAGAAATGTTTGAAGCTACTGACTGAATGAAAGGAGCTGGCATCTCACTCTCTTTGAATCTTCTTTATCATGCTAGGATTAACAGGAAAAAGCAAAAAATTTCAGAATTGCACCTTGCAATGTGGAGATATTACTGTTTGTGCATTTACAATATTCATTGATTTTTGCCATTGAAAAACGTTTTTCATATACCAGAAATGTTTGAAGCTACTGACTGAATGAAAGGAGCTGGCATCTCACTCTCTTTGAATCTTCTTTATCATGCTAGGATTAACAGGAAAAAGCAAAAAATTTCAGAATTGCACCTTGCAATGTGGAGATATTACTGTTTGTGCATTTACAATATTCATTGATTTTTGCCATTGAAAAACATGTTTTTCATATACCAGAAATGTTTGAAGCTACTGACTGAATGAAAGGAGCTGGCATCTCACTCTCTTTGAATCTTCTTTATCATGCCAGGATTAACAGGAAAAAGCAAAAAATTTCAGAATTGCACCTTGCAATGTGGAGATATTACTGTTTGTGCATTTACAATATTCATTGATTTTTGCCATTGAAAAACGTCCAGAAATGTTTGAAGCTACTGACTAAATGAAAGGAGCTGGCATCTCACTCTCTTTGAATCTTCTTTATCATGCTAGGATTAGCAGGAAAAAGCAAAAAATTTCAGAATTGCACCTTGCAATGTGGAGATATTACTGTTTGTGCATTTACAATATTCATTGATTTTTGCCATTGAAAAACATGTTTTTCATATACCAGAAATGTTTGAAGCTACTGACTGAATGAAAGGAGCTGGCATCTCACTCTCTTTGAATCTTCTTTATCATGCTAGGATTAGCAGGAAAAAGCAAAAAATTTCAGAATTGCACATTGCAATGTGGAGATATTACTGTTTGTGCATTTACAATATTCATTGATTTTTGCCATTGAAAAACATGTTTTTCATATACCAGAAATGTTTGAAGCTACTGACTGAATGAAAGGAGCTGGCATCTCACTCTCTTTGAATCTTCTTTATCATGCTAGGATTAACAGGAAAAAGCAAAAAATTTCAGAATTGCACCTTGCAATGCGGAGAAATTACTGTTTGTGCATTTACAATATTCATTGATTTTTGCCATTGAAAAATGTCCAGAAATGATTGAAGCTACTGACTGAATGAAAGGAGCTGGCATCTCACTCTCTTTGAATCTTCTTTATCATGCTAAGAGGAGCAGGAAAAAGCAAAAAATTTCAGAATTGCGCCTTGCAATGCGGAGAAATTACTGTTTGTGCATTTACAAAATTCATTGATTTTTGCCATTGAAAAACATCATGTTATTCATATACCAGAAATGATTGAAGCTACTGACTGAAGGAAAGGATGTGGCATCTCACTCTCTTTGAATCTTCTTTATCATGCTTAGAGGAGCAGGAAAAAGCAAAAAATTTCAGAATTGCACCTTGCAATGCGGAGAAATTACTGTTTGTGCATTTACAATATTCATTGATTTTTGCCATTGAAAAACGTCCAGAAATGATTGAAGCTACTGACTGAACGAAAGGAGCTGGCATCTCACTCTCTTTGAATCTTCTTTATCATGCTAAGAGGAGCAGGAAAAAGCAAAAAATTTCAGAATTGCACCTTGCAATGCGGAGAAATTACTGTTTGTGCATTTACAATATTCATTGATTTTTGCGATTGAAAAACATCATGTTATTCATATACCAGAAATGATTGAAGCTACTGACTGAATGAAAGGAGCTGGCATCTCACTCTCTTTGAATCTTCTTTATCATGCTAAGAGGAGCAGGAAAAAGTAAAAAATTTCAGAATTGCACCTTGCAATGCGGAGAAATTACTGTTTGTGCATTTACAATATTCATTGATTTTTGCCATTGAAAAACGTCCAGAAATGATTGAAGCTACTGACTGAATGAAAGGAGCTGGCATCTCACTCTCTTTGAATCTTCTTTATCATGCTAAGAGGAGCAGGAAAAAGCAAAAAATTTCAGAATTGCACCTTGCAATGCGGAGAAATTACTGTTTGTGCATTTACAATATTCATTGATTTTTGCTATTGAAAAACATCATGTTATTCATATACCAGAAATGATTGAAGCTACTGACTGAATGAAAGGAGCTGGCATCTCACTCTCTTTGAATCTTCTTTATCATGCTAAGAGGAGCAGGAAAAAGCAAAAAATTTCCGAATTGCACCTTGCAATGCGGAGAAATTACAGTTTGTGCATTTACAATATTCATTGATTTTTGCCATTGAAAAACGTCCAGAAATGATTGAAGCTACTGACTGAATGAAAGGAGCTGGCATCTCACTCTCTTTGAATCTTCTTTATCATGCTAAGAGGAGCAGGAAAAAGCAAAAAATTTCAGAATTGCACCTTGCAATGCGGAGAAATTACTGTTTGTGCATTTACAATATTCATTGATTTTTGCCATTGAAAAAGGTCCAGAAATAATTGAAGGTACTGACTGAATGAAAGGAGCTGGCATCTCACTCTCTTTGAATCTTCTTTATCATGCTAAGAGGAGCAGGAAAAAGCAAAAAATTTCAGAATTGCACCTTGCAATGCGGAGAAATTACTGTTTGTGCATTTACAATATTCATTGATTTTTGCCATTGAAAAACGTCCAGAAATGATTGAAGCTACTGACTGAATGAAAGGAGCTGGCATCTCACTCTCTTTGAATCTTCTTTATCATGCTAAGAGGAGCAGGAAAAAGCAAAAAATTTCAGAATTGCACCTTGCAATGCGGAGAAATTACTGTTTGTGCATTTACATTATTCATTGATTTTTGCCATTGAAAAATGTCCAGAAATGATTGAAGCTACTGACTGAATGAAAGGAGCTGGCATCTCACTCTCTTTGAATCTTCTTTATCATGCTAAGAGGAGCAGGAAAAAGCAAAAAATTTCAGAATTGCGCCTTGCAATGCGGAGAAATTACTGTTTGTGCATTTACAAAATTCATTGATTTTTGCCATTGAAAAACATCATGTTATTCATATACCAGAAATGATTGAAGCTACTGACTGAAGGAAAGGATCTGGCATCTCACTCTCTTTGAATCTTCTTTATCATGCTTAGAGGAGCAGGAAAAAGCAAAAAATTTCAGAATTGCACCTTGCAATGCGGAGAAATTACTGTTTGTGCATTTACAATATTCATTGATTTTTGCGATTGAAAAACATCATGTTATTCATATACCAGAAATGATTGAAGCTACTGACTGAATGAAAGGAGCTGGCATCTCACTCTCTTTGAATCTTCTTTATCATGCTAAGAGGAGCAGGAAAAAGTAAAAAATTTCAGAATTGCACCTTGCAATGCGGAGAAATTACTGTTTGTGCATTTACAATATTCAATGATTTTTGCCATTGAAAAACGTCCAGAAATGATTGAAGCTACTGACTGAATGAAAGGAGCTGGCATCTCACTCTCTTTGAATCTTGTTTATCATGCTAAGAGGAGCAGGAAAAAGCAAAAAATTTCAGAATTGCACCTTGCAATGCGGAGAAATTACTGTTTGTGCATTTACAATATTCATTGATTTTTGCCATTGAAAAACGTCCAGAAATGATTGAAGCTACTGACTGAATGAAAGGAGCTGGCATCTCACTCTCTTTGAATCTTCTTTATCATGCTAAGAGGAGCAGGAAAAAGCAAAAAATTTCAGAATTGCACCTTGCAATGCGGAGAAATTACTGTTTGTGCATTTACAATATTCATTGATTTTTGCCATTGAAAAACATCATGTTATTCATATACCAGAAATGATTGAAGCTACTGACTGAATGAAAGGAGCTGGCATCTCACTCTCTTTGAATCTTCTTTATCATGCTAAGAGGAGCAGGAAAAAGTAAAAAATTTCAGAATTGCACCTTGCAATGCGGAGAAATTACTGTTTGTGCATTTATAATATTCAATGATTTTTGCCATTGAAAAACGTCCAGAAATGATTGAAGCTACTGACTGAACGAAAGGAGCTGGCATCTCACTCTCTTTGAATCTTCTTTATCATGCTAAGAGGAGCAGGAAAAAGCAAAAAATTTCAGAATTGCACCTTGCAATGCGGAGAAATTACTGTTTGTGCATTTACAATATTCATTGATTTTTGCCATTGAAAAACATCATGTTATTCATGTACCAGAAATGTTTGAAGCTACTGACTGAATGAAAGGAGCTGGCATCTCACTCTCTTTGAATCTTCTTTATCATGCTAAGAGGAGCAGGAAAAAGCAAAAAATTTCAGAATTGCACATTGCAATGCGGAGAAATTACTGTTTGTGCATTTACAATATTCATTGATTTTTGCCATTGAAAAACGTCCAGAAATGATTGAAGCTACTGACTGAATGAAAGGAGCTGGCATCTCACTCTCTTTGAATCTTCTTTATCATGCTAAGAGGAGCAGGAAAAAGCAAAAAATTTCAGAATTGCACCTTGCAATGCGGAGAAATTACTGTTTGTGCATTTACAATATTCATTGATTTTTGCCATTGAAAAACGTCCAGAAATGATTGAAGCTACTGACTGAATGAAAGGAGCTGGCATCTCACTCTCTTTGAATCTTCTTTATCATGCTAAGAGGAGCAGGAAAAAGCAAAAAATTTCAGAATTGCACCTTGCAATGCGGAGAAATTACTGTTTGTGCATTTACAATATTCATTGATTTTTGCCATTGAAAAATGTCCAGAAATGATTGAAGCTACTGACTGAATGAAAGGAGCTGGCATCTCACTCTCTTTGAATCTTCTTTATCATGCTAAGAGGAGCAGGAAAAAGCAAAAAATTTCAGAATTGCGCCTTGCAATGCGGAGAAATTACTGTTTGTGCATTTACAAAATTCATTGATTTTTGCCATTGAAAAACATCATGTTATTCATATACCAGAAATGATTGAAGCTACTGACTGAAGGAAAGGATCTGGCATCTCACTCTCTTTGAATCTTCTTTATCATGCTAAGAGGAGCAGGAAAAAGCAAAAAATTTCAGAATTGCACCTTGCAATGCGGAGAAATTACTGTTTGTGCATTTACAATATTCATTGATTTTTGCCATTGAAAAACGTCCAGAAATGATTGAAGCTACTGACTGAATGAAAGGAGCTGGCATCTCACTCTCTTTGAATCTTCTTTATCATGCTAAGAGGAGCAGGAAAAAGCAAAAAATTTCAGAATTGCACCTTGCAATGCGGAGAAATTACTGTTTGTGCATTTACAATATTCATTGATTTTTGCCATTGAAAAACGTCCAGAAATGATTGAAGCTACTGACTGAATGAAAGGAGCTGGCATCTCACTCTCTTTGAATCTTCTTTATCATGCTAAGAGGAGCAGGAAAAAGCAAAAAATTTCAGAATTGCACCTTGCAATGCGGAGAAATGACTGTGTGCATTTACAATATTCATTGATTTTTGCCATTGAAAAATGTCCAGAAATGATTGAAGCTACTGACTGAATGAAAGGAGCTGGCATCTCACTCTCTTTGAATCTTCTTTATCATGCTAAGAGGAGCAGGAAAAAGCAAAAAATTTCAGAATTGCGCCTTGCAATGCGGAGAAATAACTGTTTGTGCATTTACAAAATTCATTGATTTTTGCCATTGAAAAACATCATGTTATTCATATACCAGAAATGATTGAAGCTACTGACTGAAGGAAAGGATCTGGCATCTCACTCTCTTTGAATCTTCTTTATCATGCTAAGAGGAGCAGGAAAAAGCAAAAAGTTTCAGAATTGCACCTTGCAATGCGGAGAAATTACTGTTTGTGCATTTACAATATTCATTGGTTTTTGCCATTGAAAAACGTCCAGAAATGATTGAAGCTACTGACTGAATGAAAGTAGCTGGCATCTCACTCTCTTTGAATCTTCTTTATCATGCTAAGAGGAGCAGGAAAAAGCAAAAAATTTCAGAATTGCACCTTGCAATGCGGAGAAATTACTGTTTGTGCATTTACAATATTCATTGATTTTTGCGATTGAAAAACATCATGTTATTCATATACCAGAAATGATTGAAGCTACTGACTGAATGAAAGGAGCTGGCATCTCACTCTCTTTGAATCTTCTTTATCATGCTAAGAGGAGCAGGAAAAAGTAAAAAATTTCAGAATTGCACCTTGCAATGCGGAGAAATTACTGATTGTGCATTTACAATATTCAATGATTTTTGCCATTGAAAAACGTCCAGAAATGATTAAAGCTACTGACTGAATGAAAGGAGCTGGCATCTCACTCTCTTTGAATCTTCTTTATCATGCTAAGAGGAGCAGGAAAAAGCAAAAAATTTCAGAATTGCACCTTGCATTGCGGAGAAATTACTGTTTGTGCATTTACAATATTCATTGATTTTTGCCATTGAAAAACGTCCAGAAATGATTGAAGCTACTGACTGAATGAAAGGAGCTGGCATCTCACTCTCTTTGAATCTTCTTTATCATGCTAAGAGGAGCAGGAAAAAGCAAAAAATTTCAGAATTGCACCTTGCAATGCGGAGAAATTACTGTTTGTGCATTTACAATATTCATTGATTTTTGCCATTGAAAAACATCATGTTATTCATATACCAGAAATGATTGAAGCTACTGACTGAATGAAAGGAGCTGGCATCTCACTCTCTTTGAATCTTCTTTATCATGCTAAGAGGAGCAGGAAAAAGTAAAAAATTTCAGAATTGCGCCTTGCAATGCGGAGAAATTACTGTTTGTGCATTTACAAAATTCATTGATTTTTGCCATTGAAAAACATCATGTTATTCATATACCAGAAATGATTGAAGCTACTGACTAAAGGAAAGGATCTGGCATCTCACTCTCTTTGAATCTTCTTTATCATGCTTAGAGGAGCAGGAAAAAGCAAAGAATTTCAGAATTGCACCTTGCAATGCGGAGAAATTACTGTTTGTGCATTTACAATATTCATTGATTTTTGCCATTGAAAAACGTCCAGAAATGATTGAAGCTACTGACTGAATGAAAGGAGCTGGCATCTCACTCTCTTTGAATCTTCTTTATCATGCTAAGAGGAGCAGGAAAAAGCAAAAAATTTCAGAATTGCACCTTGCAATGCGGAGAAATTACTGTTTGTGCATTTACAATATTCATTGATTTTTGCGATTGAAAAACATCATGTTATTCATATACCAGAAATGATTGAAGCTACTGACTGAATGAAAGGAGCTGGCATCTCACTCTCTTTGAATCTTCTTTATCATGCTAAGAGGAGCAGGAAAAAGTAAAAAATTTCAGAATTGCACCTTGCAATGCGGAGAAATAACTGTTTGTGCATTTACAATATTCATTGATTTTTGCCATTGAAAAACGTCCAGAAATGATTGAAGCTACTGACTGAATGAAAGGAGCTGGCATCTCACTCTCTTTGAATCTTCTTTATCATGCTAAGAGGAGCAGGAAAAAGCAAAAAATTTCAGAATTGCACCTTGCAATGCGGAGAAATTACTGTTTGTGCATTTACAATATTCATTGATTTTTGCTATTGAAAAACATCATGTTATTCATATACCAGAAATGATTGAAGCTACTGACTGAATGAAAGGAGCTGGCATCTCACTCTCTTTGAATCTTCTTTATCATGCTAAGAGGAGCAGGAAAAAGCAAAAAATTTCAGAATTGCACCTTGCAATGCGGAGAAATTACAGTTTGTGCATTTACAATATTCATTGATTTTTGCCATTGAAAAACGTCCAGAAATGATTGAAGCTACTGACTGAATGAAAGGAGCTGGCATCTCACTCTCTTTGAATCTTCTTTATCATGCTAAGAGGAGCAGGAAAAAGCAAAAAATTTCAGAATTGCACCTTGCAATGCGGAGAAATTACTGTTTGTGCATTTACAATATTCATTGATTTTTGCCATTGAAAAACGTCCAGAAATGATTGAAGCTACTGACTGAATGAAAGGAGCTGGCATCTCACTCTCTTTGAATCTTCTTTATCATGCTAAGAGGAGCAGGAAAAAGCAAAAAATTTCAGAATTGCACCTTGCAATGCGGAGAAATGACTGTGTGCATTTACAATATTCATTGATTTTTGCCATTGAAAAATGTCCAGAAATGATTGAAGCTACTGACTGAATGAAAGGAGCTGGCATCTCACTCTCTTTGAATCTTCTTTATCATGCTAAGAGGAGCAGGAAAAAGCAAAAAATTTCAGAATTGCGCCTTGCAATGCGGAGAAATAACTGTTTGTGCATTTACAAAATTCATTGATTTTTGCCATTGAAAAACATCATGTTATTCATATACCAGAAATGATTGAAGCTACTGACTGAAGGAAAGGATCTGGCATCTCACTCTCTTTGAATCTTCTTTATCATGCTAAGAGGAGCAGGAAAAAGCAAAAAGTTTCAGAATTGCACCTTGCAATGCGGAGAAATTACTGTTTGTGCATTTACAATATTCATTGGTTTTTGCCATTGAAAAACGTCCAGAAATGATTGAAGCTACTGACTGAATGAAAGTAGCTGGCATCTCACTCTCTTTGAATCTTCTTTATCATGCTAAGAGGAGCAGAAAAAAGCAAAAAATTTCAGAATTGCACCTTGCAATGCGGAGAAATTACTGTTTGTGCATTTACAATATTCATTGATTTTTGCGATTGAAAAACATCATGTTATTCATATACCAGAAATGATTGAAGCTACTGACTGAATGAAAGGAGCTGGCATCTCACTCTCTTTGAATCTTCTTTATCATGCTAAGAGGAGCAGGAAAAAGTAAAAAATTTCAGAATTGCACCTTGCAATGCGGAGAAATTACTGATTGTGCATTTACAATATTCAATGATTTTTGCCATTGAAAAACGTCCAGAAATGATTAAAGCTACTGACTGAATGAAAGGAGCTGGCATCTCACTCTCTTTGAATCTTCTTTATCATGCTAAGAGGAGCAGGAAAAAGCAAAAAATTTCAGAATTGCACCTTGCATTGCGGAGAAATTACTGTTTGTGCATTTACAATATTCATTGATTTTTGCCATTGAAAAACGTCCAGAAATGATTGAAGCTACTGACTGAATGAAAGGAGCTGGCATCTCACTCTCTTTGAATCTTCTTTATCATGCTAAGAGGAGCAGGAAAAAGCAAAAAATTTCAGAATTGCACCTTGCAATGCGGAGAAATTACTGTTTGTGCATTTACA
This sequence comes from Phyllobates terribilis, assembly GCF_046119375.1. Taxonomy (NCBI): domain Eukaryota; kingdom Metazoa; phylum Chordata; class Amphibia; order Anura; family Dendrobatidae; genus Phyllobates; species Phyllobates terribilis. The sequence continues at coordinate 25,883 of NW_027365471.1, forward strand.
ATATTCATTGATTTTTGCCATTGAAAAACATCATGTTATTCATATACCAGAAATGATTGAAGCTACTGACTGAATGAAAGGAGCTGGCATCTCACTCTCTTTGAATCTTCTTTATCATGCTAAGAGGAGCAGGAAAAAGTAAAAAATTTCAGAATTGCGCCTTGCAATGCGGAGAAATTACTGTTTGTGCATTTACAAAATTCATTGATTTTTGCCATTGAAAAACATCATGTTATTCATATACCAGAAATGATTGAAGCTACTGACTGAAGGAAAGGATCTGGCATCTCACTCTCTTTGAATCTTCTTTATCATGCTTAGAGGAGCAGGAAAAAGCAAAGAATTTCAGAATTGCACCTTGCAATGCGGAGAAATTACTGTTTGTGCATTTACAATATTCATTGATTTTTGCCATTGAAAAACGTCCAGAAATGATTGAAGCTACTGACTGAATGAAAGGAGCTGGCATCTCACTGTCTTTGAATCTTCTTTATCATGCTAAGAGGAGCAGGAAAAAGCAAAAAATTTCAGAATTGCACCTTGCAATGCGGAGAAATTACTGTTTGTGCATTTACAATATTCATTGATTTTTGCGATTGAAAAACATCATGTTATTCATATACCAGAAATGATTGAAGCTACTGACTGAATGAAAGGAGCTGGCATCTCACTCTCTTTGAATCTTCTTTATCATGCTAAGAGGAGCAGGAAAAAGTAAAAAATTTCAGAATTGCACCTTGCAATGCGGAGAAATTACTGTTTGTGCATTTACAATATTCATTGATTTTTGCCATTGAAAAACGTCCAGAAATGATTGAAGCTACTGACTGAATGAAAGGAGCTGGCATCTCACTCTCTTTGAATCTTCTTTATCATGCTAAGAGGAGCAGGAAAAAGCAAAAAATTTCAGAATTGCACCTTGCAATGCGGAGAAATTACTGTTTGTGCATTTACAATATTCATTGATTTTTGCTATTGAAAAACATCATGTTATTCATATACCAGAAATGATTGAAGCTACTGACTGAATGAAAGGAGCTGGCATCTCACTCTCTTTGAATCTTCTTTATCATGCTAAGAGGAGCAGGAAAAAGCAAAAAATTTCAGAATTGCACCTTGCAATGCGGAGAAATTACAGTTTGTGCATTTACAATATTCATTGATTTTTGCCATTGAAAAACGTCCAGAAATGATTGAAGCTACTGACTGAATGAAAGGAGCTGGCATCTCACTCTCTTTGAATCTTCTTTATCATGCTAAGAGGAGCAGGAAAAAGCAAAAAATTTCAGAATTGCACCTTGCAATGCGGAGAAATTACTGTTTGTGCATTTACAATATTCATTGATTTTTGCCATTGAAAAACATCCAGAAATGATTGAAGGTACTGACTGAATGAAAGGAGCTGGCATCTCACTCTCTTTGAATCTTCTTTATCATGCTAAGAGGAGCAGGAAAAAGCTAAAAATTTCAGAATTGCACCTTGCAATGCGGAGAAATTACTGTTTGTGCATTTACAATATTCATTGATTTTTGCCATTGAAAAACGTCCAGAAATGATTGAAGCTACTGACTGAATGAAAGGAGCTGGCATCTCACTCTCTTTGAATCTTCTTTATCATGCTAAGAGGAGCAGGAAAAAGCAAAAAAATTTCAGAATTGCACCTTGCAATGCGGAGAAATTACTGTTTGTGCATTTACAATATTCATTGATTTTTGCCATTGAAAAATGTCCAGAAATGATTGAAGCTACTGACTGAATGAAAGGAGCTGGCATCTCACTCTCTTTGAATCTTCTTTATCATGCTAAGAGGTGCAGGAAAAAGCAAAAAATTTCAGAATTGCGCCTTGCAATGCGGAGAAATTACTGTTTGTGCATTTACAAAATTCATTGATTTTTGCCATTGAAAAACATCATGTTATTCATATACCAGAAATGATTGAAGCTACTGACTGAAGGAAAGGATCTGGCATCTCACTCTCTTTGAATCTTCTTTATCATGCTTAGAGGAGCAGGAAAAAGCAAAAAATTTCAGAATTGCACCTTGCAATGCGGAGAAATTACTGTTTGTGCATTTACAATATTCATTGATTTTTGCCATTGAAAAACGTCCAGAAATGATTGAAGCTACTGACTGAATGAAAGGAGCTGGCATCTCACTCTCTTTGAATCTTCTTTATCATGCTAAGAGGAGCAGGAAAAAGCAAAAAATTTCAGAATTGCACCTTGCAATGCGGAGAAATTACTGTTTGTGCATTTACAATATTCATTGATTTTTGCGATTGAAAAACATCATGTTATTCATATACCAGAAATGATTGAAGCTACTGACTGAATGAAAGGAGCTGGCATCTCACTCTCTTTGAATCTTCTTTATCATGCTAAGAGGAGCAGGAAAAAGTAAAAAATTTCAGAATTGCACCTTGCAATGCGGAGAAATTACTGTTTGTGCATTTACAATATTCAATGATTTTTGCCATTGAAAAACGTCCAGAAATGATTGAAGCTACTGACTGAATGAAAGGAGCTGGCATCTCACTCTCTTTGAATCTTGTTTATCATGCTAAGAGGAGCAGGAAAAAGCAAAAAATTTCAGAATTGCACCTTGCAATGCGGAGAAATTACTGTTTGTGCATTTACAATATTCATTGATTTTTGCCATTGAAAAACGTCCAGAAATGATTGAAGCTACTGACTGAATGAAAGGAGCTGGCATCTCACTCTCTTTGAATCTTCTTTATCATGCTAAGAGGAGCAGGAAAAAGCAAAAAATTTCAGAATTGCACCTTGCAATGCGGAGAAATTACTGTTTGTGCATTTACAATATTCTTTGATTTTTGCCATTGAAAAACATCATGTTATTCATATACCAGAAATGATTGAAGCTACTGACTGAATGAAAGGAGCTGGCATCTCACTCTCTTTGAATCTTCTTTATCATGCTAAGAGGAGCAGGAAAAAGTAAAAAATTTCAGAATTGCACCTTGCAATGCGGAGAAATTACTGTTTGTGCATTTATAATATTCAATGATTTTTGCCATTGAAAAACGTCCAGAAATGATTGAAGCTACTGACTGAACGAAAGGAGCTGGCATCTCACTCTCTTTGAATCTTCTTTATCATGCTAAGAGGAGCAGGAAAAAGCAAAAAATTTCAGAATTGCACCTTGCAATGCGGAGAAATTACTGTTTGTGCATTTACAATATTCATTGATTTTTGCCATTGAAAAACATCATGTTATTCATGTACCAGAAATGTTTGAAGCTACTGACTGAATGAAAGGAGCTGGCATCTCACTCTCTTTGAATCTTCTTTATCATGCTAAGAGGAGCAGGAAAAAGCAAAAAATTTCAGAATTGCACATTGCAATGCGGAGAAATTACTGTTTGTGCATTTACAATATTCATTGATTTTTGCCATTGAAAAACGTCCAGAAATGATTGAAGCTACTGACTGAATGAAAGGAGCTGGCATCTCACTCTCTTTGAATCTTCTTTATCATGCTAAGAGGAGCAGGAAAAAGCAAAAAATTTCAGAATTGCACCTTGCAATGCGGAGAAATTACTGTTTGTGCATTTACAATATTCATTGATTTTTGCCATTGAAAAACGTGAAGAAATGATTGAAGCTACTGACTGAATGAAAGGAGCTGGCATCTCACTCTCTTTGAATCTTCTTTATCATGCTAAGAGGAGCAGGAAAAAGCAAAAAATTTCAGAATTGCACCTTGCAATGCGGAGAAATTACTGTTTGTGCATTTACAATATTCATTGATTTTTGCCATTGAAAAATGTCCAGAAATGATTGAAGCTACTGACTGAATGAAAGGAGCTGGCATCTCACTCTCTTTGAATCTTCTTTATCATGCTAAGAGGAGCAGGAAAAAGCAAAAAATTTCAGAATTGCGCCTTGCAATGCGGAGAAATTACTGTTTGTGCATTTACAAAATTCATTGATTTTTGCCATTGAAAAACATCATGTTATTCATATACCAGAAATGATTGAAGCTACTGACTGAAGGAAAGGATCTGGCATCTCACTCTCTTTGAATCTTCTTTATCATGCTAAGAGGAGCAGGAAAAAGCAAAAAATTTCAGAATTGCACCTTGCAATGCGGAGAAATTACTGTTTGTGCATTTACAATATTCATTGATTTTTGCCATTGAAAAACGTCCAGAAATGATTGAAGCTACTGACTGAATGAAAGGAGCTGGCATCTCACTCTCTTTGAATCTTCTTTATCATGCTAAGAGGAGCAGGAAAAAGCAAAAAATTTCAGAATTGCACCTTGCAATGCGGAGAAATTACTGTTTGTGCATTTACAATATTCATTGATTTTTGCCATTGAAAAACGTCCAGAAATGATTGAAGCTACTGACTGAATGAAAGGAGCTGGCATCTCACTCTCTTTGAATCTTCTTTATCATGCTAAGAGGAGCAGGAAAAAGCAAAAAATTTCAGAATTGCACCTTGCAATGCGGAGAAATTACTGTTTGTGCATTTACAATATTCATTGATTTTTGCCATTGAAAAATGTCCAGAAATGATTGAAGCTACTGACTGAATGAAAGGAGCTGGCATCTCACTCTCTTCGAATCTTCTTTATCATGCTAAGAGGAGCAGGAAAAAGCAAAAAATTTCAGAATTGCGCCTTGCAATGCGGAGAAATTACTGTTTGTGCATTTACAAAATTCATTGATTTTTGCCATTGAAAAACATCATGTTATTCATATACCAGAAATGATTGAAGCTACTGACTGAAGGAAAGGATCTGGCATCTCACTCTCTTTGAATCTTCTTTATCATGCTAAGAGGAGCAGGAAAAAGCAAAAAATTTCAGAATTGCACCTTGCAATGCGGAGAAATTACTGTTTGTGCATTTACAATATTCATTGATTTTTGCTATTGAAAAACATCATGTTATTCATATACCAGAAATGATTGAAGCTACTGACTGAATGAAAGGAGCTGGCATCTCACTCTGAATCTTCTTTATCATGCTAAGAGGAGCAGGAAAAAGTAAAAAATTTCAGAATTGCACCTTGCAATGCGGAGAAATTACTGATTGTGCATTTACAATATTCAATGATTTTTGCCATTGAAAAACGTCCAGAAATGATTAAAGCTACTGACTGAATGAAAGGAGCTGGCATCTCACTCTCTTTGAATCTTCTTTATCATGCTAAGAGGAGCAGGAAAAAGCAAAAAATTTCAGAATTGCACCTTGCAATGCGGAGAAATTACTGTTTGTGCATTTACAATATTCATTGATTTTTGCCATTGAAAAACGTCCAGAAATGATTGAAGCTACTGACTGAATGAAAGGAGCTGGCATCTCACTCTCTTTGAATCTTCTTTATCATGCTAAGAGGAGCAGGAAAAAGCAAAAAATTTCAGAATTGCACCTTGCAATGCGGAGAAATTACTGTTTGTGCATTTACAATATTCATTGATTTTTGCCATTGAAAAACATCATGTTATTCATATACCAGAAATGATTGAAGCTACTGACTGAATGAAAGGAGCTGGCATCTCACTCTCTTTGAATCTTCTTTATCATGCTAAGAGGAGCAGGAAAAAGTAAAAAATTTCAGAATTGCACCTTGCAATGCGGAGAAATTACTGTTTGTGCATTTATAATATTCAATGATTTTTGCCATTGAAAAACGTCCAGAAATGATTGAAGCTACTGACTGAACGAAAGGAGCTGGCATCTCACTCTCTTTGAATCTTCTTTATCATGCTAAGAGGAGCAGAAAAAAGCAAAAAATTTCAGAATTGCACCTTGCAATGCGGAGAAATTACTGTTTGTGCATTTACAATATTCATTGATTTTTGCCATTGAAAAACATCATGTTATTCATATACCAGAAATGTTTGAAGCTACTGACTGAATGAAAGGAGCTGGCATCTCACTCTCTTTGAATCTTCTTTATCATGCTAAGAGGAGCAGGAAAAAGCAATAAATTTCAGAATTGCACATTGCAATGCAGAGAAATTACTGATTGTGCATTTACAATATTCATTGATTTTTGCCATTGAAAAACGTCCAGAAATGATTGAAGCTACTGACTGAATGAAAGGAGCTGGCATCTCACTCTCTTTGAATCTTCTTTATCATGCTAAGAGGAGCAGGAAAAAGCAAAAAATTTCAGAATTGCGCCTTGCAATGCGGAGAAATTACTGTTTGTGCATTTACAAAATTCATTGATTTTTGCCATTGAAAAACATCATGTTATTCATATACCAGAAATGATTGAAGCTACTGACTGAAGGAAAGGATCTGGCATCTCACTCTCTTTGAATCTTCTTTATCATGCTAAGAGGAGCAGGAAAAAGCAAAAAATTTCAGAATTGCACCTTGCAATGCGGAGAAATTACTGTTTGTGCATTTACAATATTCATTGGTTTTTGCCATTGAAAAACGTCCAGAAATGATTGAAGCTACTGACTGAATGAAAGGAGCTGGCATCTCACTCTCTTTGAATCTTCTTTATCATGCTAAGAGGAGCAGGAAAAAGCAAAAAATTTCAGAATTGCACCTTGCAATGCGGAGAAATTACTGTTTGTGCATTTACAATATTCATTGATTTTTGCTATTGAAAAACATCATGTTATTCATATACCAGAAATGATTGAAGCTACTGACTGAATGAAAGGAGCTGGCATCTCACTCTCTTTGAATCTTCTTTATCATGCTAAGAGGAGCAGGAAAAAGTAAAAAATTTCAGAATTGCACCTTGCAATGCGGAGAAATTACTGATTGTGCATTTACAATATTCAATGATTTTTGCCATTGAAAAACGTCCAGAAATGATTAAAGCTACTGACTGAATGAAAGGAGCTGGCATCTCACTCTCTTTGAATCTTCTTTATCATGCTAAGAGGAGCAGGAAAAAGCAAAAAATTTCAGAATTGCACCTTGCAATGCGGAGAAATTACTGTTTGTGCATTTACAATATTCATTGATTTTTGCCATTGAAAAACGTCCAGAAATGATTGAAGCTACTGACGGAATGAAAGGAGCTGGCATCTCACTCTCTTTGAATCTTCTTTATCATGCTAAGAGGAGCAGGAAAAAGCAAAAAATTTCAGAATTGCACCTTGCAATGCGGAGAAATTACTGTTTGTGCATTTACAATATTCATTGATTTTTGCCATTGAAAAATGTCCAGAAATGATTGAAGCTACTGACTGAATGAAAGGAGCTGGCATCTCACTCTCTTCGAATCTTCTTTATCATGCTAAGAGGAGCAGGAAAAAGCAAAAAATTTCAGAATTGCGCCTTGCAATGCGGAGAAATTACTGTTTGTGCATTTACAAAATTCATTGATTTTTGCCATTGAAAAACATCATGTTATTCATATACCAGAAATGATTGAAGCTACTGACTGAAGGAAAGGATCTGGCATCTCACTCTCTTTGAATCTTCTTTATCATGCTAAGAGGAGCAGGAAAAAGCAAAAAATTTCAGAATTGCACCTTGCAATGCGGAGAAATTACTGTTTGTGCATTTACAATATTCATTGATTTTTGCTATTGAAAAACATCATGTTATTCATATACCAGAAATGATTGAAGCTACTGACTGAATGAAAGGAGCTGGCATCTCACTCTGAATCTTCTTTATCATGCTAAGAGGAGCAGGAAAAAGTAAAAAATTTCAGAATTGCACCTTGCAATGCGGAGAAATTACTGATTGTGCATTTACAATATTCAATGATTTTTGCCATTGAAAAACGTCCAGAAATGATTAAAGCTACTGACTGAATGAAAGGAGCTGGCATCTCACTCTCTTTGAATCTTCTTTATCATGCTAAGAGGAGCAGGAAAAAGCAAAAAATTTCAGAATTGCACCTTGCAATGCGGAGAAATTACTGTTTGTGCATTTACAATATTCATTGATTTTTGCCATTGAAAAACATCATGTTATTCATATACCAGAAATGCTTGAAGCTACTGACTGAATGAAAGGAGCTGGCATCTCACTCTCTTTGAATCTTCTTTATCATGCTAAGAGGAGCAGGAAAAAGTAAAAAATTTCAGAATTGCACCTTGCAATGCGGAGAAATTACTGTTTGTGCATTTATAATATTCAATGATTTTTGCCATTGAAAAACGTCCAGAAATGATTGAAGCTACTGACTGAACGAAAGGAGCTGGCATCTCACTCTCTTTGAATCTTCTTTATCATGCTAAGAGGAGCAGAAAAAAGCAAAAAATTTCAGAATTGCACCTTGCAATGCGGAGAAATTACTGTTTGTGCATTTACAATATTCATTGATTTTTGCCATTGAAAAACATCATGTTATTCATATACCAGAAATGTTTGAAGCTACTGACTGAATGAAAGGAGCTGGCATCTCACTCTCTTTGAATCTTCTTTATCATGCTAAGAGGAGCAGGAAAAAGCAATAAATTTCAGAATTGCACATTGCAATGCAGAGAAATTACTGATTGTGCATTTACAATATTCATTGATTTTTGCCATTGAAAAACGTCCAGAAATGATTGAAGCTACTGACTGAATGAAAGGAGCTGGCATCTCACTCTCTTTGAATCTTCTTTATCATGCTAAGAGGAGCAGGAAAAAGCAAAAAATTTCAGAATTGCGCCTTGCAATGCGGAGAAATTACTGTTTGTGCATTTACAAAATTCATTGATTTTTGCCATTGAAAAACATCATGTTATTCATATACCAGAAATGATTGAAGCTACTGACTGAAGGAAAGGATCTGGCATCTCACTCTCTTTGAATCTTCTTTATCATGCTAAGAGGAGCAGGAAAAAGCAAAAAATTTCAGAATTGCACCTTGCAATGCGGAGAAATTACTGTTTGTGCATTTACAATATTCATTGGTTTTTGCCATTGAAAAACGTCCAGAAATGATTGAAGCTACTGACTGAATGAAAGGAGCTGGCATCTCACTCTCTTTGAATATTCTTTATCATGCTAAGAGGAGCAGGAAAAAGCAAAAAATTTCAGAATTGCACCTTGCAATGCGGAGAAATTACTGTTTGTGCATTTACAATATTCATTGATTTTTGCTATTGAAAAACATCATGTTATTCATATACCAGAAATGATTGAAGCTACTGACTGAATGAAAGGAGCTGGCATCTCACTCTCTTTGAATCTTCTTTATCATGCTAAGAGGAGCAGGAAAAAGTAAAAAATTTCAGAATTGCACCTTGCAATGCGGAGAAATTACTGATTGTGCATTTACAATATTCAATGATTTTTGCCATTGAAAAACGTCCAGAAATGATTAAAGCTACTGACTGAATGAAAGGAGCTGGCATCTCACTCTCTTTGAATCTTCTTTATCATGCTAAGAGGAGCAGGAAAAAGCAAAAAATTTCAGAATTGCACCTTGCAATGCGGAGAAATTACTGTTTGTGCATTTACAATATTCATTGATTTTTGCCATTGAAAAACGTCCAGAAATGATTGAAGCTACTGACTGAATGAAAGGAGCTGGCATCTCACTCTCTTTGAATCTTCTTTATCATGCTAAGAGGAGCAGGAAAAAGCAAAAAATTTCAGAATTGCACCTTGCAATGCGGAGAAATTACTGTTTGTGCATTTACAATATTCATTGATTTTTGCCATTGAAAAACATCATGTTATTCATATACCAGAAATGATTGAAGCTACTGACTGAATGAAAGGAGCTGGCATCTCACTCTCTTTGAATCTTCTTTATCATGCTAAGAGGAGCAGGAAAAAGTAAAAAATTTCAGAATTGCACCTTGCAATGCGGAGAAATTACTGTTTGTGCATTTATAATATTCAATGATTTTTGCCATTGAAAAACGTCCAGAAATGATTGAAGCTACTGACTGAACGAAAGGAGCTGGCATCTCACTCTCTTTGAATCTTCTTTATCATGCTAAGAGGAGCAGAAAAAAGCAAAAAATTTCAGAATTGCACCTTGCAATGCGGAGAAATTACTGTTTGTGCATTTACAATATTCATTGATTTTTGCCATTGAAAAACATCATGTTATTCATATACCAGAAATGTTTGAAGCTACTGACTGAATGAAAGGAGCTGGCATCTCACTCTCTTTGAATCTTCTTTATCATGCTAAGAGGAGCAGGAAAAAGCAATAAATTTCAGAATTGCACATTGCAATGCAGAGAAATTACTGATTGTGCATTTACAATATTCATTGATTTTTGCCATTGAAAAACGTCCAGAAATGATTGAAGCTACTGACTGAATGAAAGGAGCTGGCATGTCACTCTCTTTGAATCTTCTTTATCATGCTAAGAGGAGCAGGAAAAAGCAAAAAATTTCAGAATTGCACCTTGCAATGCGGAGAAATTACTGTTTGTGCATTTACAATATTCATTGATTTTTGCCATTGAAAAACGTCCAGAAATGATTGAAGCTACTGACTGAATGAAAGGAGCTGGCATCTCACTCTCTTTGAATCTTTTTTATCATGCTAAGAGGAGCAGGAAAAAGCAAAAAATTTCAGAATTGCACCTTGCAATGCGGAGAAATTACTGTTTGTGCATTTACAATATTCATTGATTTTTGCCATTGAAAAACATGTTATTCATATACCAGAAATGTTTGAAGCTACTGACTGAATGAAAGGAGCTGGCACCTCACTCTCTTTGAATCTTCTTTATCATGCTAAGAGGAGCAGGAAAAAGCAAAAAATTTCAGAATTGCACCTTGCAATGCGGAGAAATTACTGTTTGTGCATTTACAATATTCATTGATTTTTGCCATTGAAAAACGTCCAGAAATGATTTAAGCTACTGACTGAATGAAAGGAGCTGTCATCTCACTCTCTTTGAATCTTCTTTATCATGCTAAGAGGAGCAGGAAAAAGCAAAAAATTTCAGAATTGCACCTTGCAATGCGGAGAAATTACTGTTTGTGCATTTACAATATTCATTGATTTTTGCCATTGAAAAATGTCCAGAAATGATTGAAGCTACTGACTGAATGAAAGGAGCTGGCATCTCACTCTCTTTGAATCTTCTTTATCATGCTAAGAGGAGCAGGAAAAAGCAAAAAATTTCAGAACTGCGCCTTGCAATGCGGAGAAATTACTGTTTGTGCATTTACAAAATTCATTGATTTTTGCCATTGAAAAACATCATGTTATTCATATGCCAGAAATGATTGAAGCTACTGACTGAAGGAAAGGAGCTGGCATCTCACTCTCTTTGAATCTTCTTTATCATGCTAAGAGGAGCAGGAAAAAGCAAAAAATTTCAGAATTGCACCTTGCAATGCGGAGAAATTACTGTTTGTGCATTTACAATATTCATTGATTTTTGCCATTGAAAAACGTCCAGAAATGATTGAAGCTACTGACTGAATGAAAGGAGCTGGCATCTCACTCTCTTTGAATCTTCTTTATCATGCTAAGAGGAGCAGGAAAAAGCAAAAAATTTCAGAATTGCACCTTGCAATGCGGAGAAATTACTGTTTGTGCATTTACAATATTCATTGATTTTTGCCATTGAAAAACGTCCAGAAATGATTGAAGCTACTGACTGAATGAAAGGAGCTGGCATCTCACTCTCTTTGAATCTTCTTTATCATGCTAAGAGGAGCAGGAAAAAGCAAAAAATTTCAGAATTGCACCTTGCAATGCGGAGAAATTACTGTTTGTGCATTTACAATATTCATTGATTTTTGCCATTGAAAAACATGTTATTCATATACCAGAAATGTTTGAAGCTCCTGACTGAATGAAAGGAGCTGGCACCTCACTCTCTTTGAATCTTCTTTATCATGCTGAGAGGAGCAGGAAAAAGCAAAAAATTTCAGAATTGCACCTTGCAATGCGGAGAAATTACTGTTTGTGCATTTACAATATTCATTGATTTTTGCCATTGAAAAACGTCCAGAAATGATTGAAGCTACTGACTGAATGAAAGGAGCTGTCATCTCACTCTCTTTGAATCTTCTTTATCATGCTAAGAGGAGCAGGAAAAAGCAAAAAATTTCAGAATTGCACCTTGCAATGCGGAGAAATTACTGTTTGTGCATTTACAATATTCATTGATTTTTGCCATTGAAAAATGGTCAGAAATGATTGAAGCTACTGACTGAATGAAAGGAGCTGGCATCTCACTCTCTTTGAATCTTCTTTATCATGCTAAGAGGAGCAGGAAAAAGCAAAAAATTTCAGAATTGCGCCTTGCAATGCGGAGAAATTACTGTTTGTGCATTTACAAAATTCATTGATTTTTGCCATTGAAAAACATCATGTTATTCATATGCCAGAAATGATTGAAGCTACTGACTGAAGGAAAGGAGCTGGCATCTCACTCTCTTTGAATCTTCTTTATCATGCTAAGAGGAGCAGGAAAAAGCAAAAAATTTCAGAATTGCACCTTGCAATGCGGAGAAATTACTGTTTGTGCATTTACAATATTCATTGATTTTTGCCATTGAAAAACGTCCAGAAATGATTGAAGCTACTGACTGAATGAAAGGAGCTGGCATCTCACTCTCTTTGAATCTTCTTTATCATGCTAAGAGGAGCAGGAAAAAGCAAAAAATTTCAGAATTGCACCTTGCAATGCGGAGAAATTACTGTTTGTGCATTTACAATATTCATTGATTTTTGCGATTGAAAAACATCATGTTATTCATATACCAGAAATGATTGAAGCTACTGACTGAATGAAAGGAGCTGGCATCTCACTCTCTTTGAATCTTCTTTATCATGCTAAGAGGAGCAGGAAAAAGTAAAAAATTTCAGAATTGCACCTTGCAATGCGGAGAAATTACTGTTTGTGAATTTACAATATTCACTGATTTTTGCCATTGAAAAACGTCCAGAAATGATTGAAGCTACTGACTGAACTAAAGGAGCTGGCATCTCACTCTCTTTGAATCTTCTTTATCATGCTAAGAGGAGCAGGAAAAAGCAAAAAATTTCAGAATTGCACCTTGCAATGCGGAGAAATTACTGTTTGTGCATTTACAATATTCATTGATTTTTGCCATTGAAAAACATCATGTTATTCATATACCAGAAATGTTTGAAGCTACTGACTGAATGAAAGGAGCTGGTATCTCACTCTCTTTGAATCTTCTTCATAATGCTAAGAGGAGCAGGAAAAAGCAAAAAATTTCAGAATTGCACCTTGCAATGCGGAGAAATTACTGTTTGTGCATTTACAATATTCATTGATTTTTGCCATTGAAAAACGTCCAGAAATGATTGAAGCTACTGACAATGAAAGGAGCTGGCATCTCACTCTCTTTGAATCTTCTTTATCATGCTAAGAGGAGCAGGAAAAAGCAAAAAATTTCAGAATTGCACCTTGCAATGCTGAGAAATTACTGTTTGTGCATTTACAAAATTCATTGATTTTTGCCATTGAAAAACATCATGTTATTCATATACCAGAAATGATTGAAACTACTGACTGAATGAAAGGAGCTGGCATCTCACTCTCTTTGAATCTTCTTTATCATGCTAAGAGGAGCAGGAAAAAGCAAAAAATTTCAGAATTGCACCTTGCAATGCGGAGAAATTACTGTTTGTGCATTTACAATATTCATTGATTTTTGCCATTGAAAAACGTCCAGAAATGATTGAAGCTACTGACTGAATGAAAGGAGCTGGCATCTCACTCTCTTTGAATCTTCTTTATCATGCTAAGAGGAGCAGGAAAAAGCAAAAAATTTCAGAATTGCACCTTGCAATGCGGAGAAATTACTGTTTGTGCATTTACAATATTCATTGATTTTTGCCATTGAAAAACGTCCAGAAATGATTGAAGCTACTGACTGAATGAAAGGAGCTGGCATCTCACTCTCTTTGAATCTTCTTTATCATGCTAAGAGGAGCAGGAAAAAGCAAAAAATTTCAGAATTGCACCTTGCAATGCGGAGAAATTACAGTTTGTGCATTTACAATATTCATTGATTTTTGCCATTGAAAAACGTCCAGAAATGATTGAAGCTACTGACTGAATGAAAGGAGCTGGCATCTCACTCTCTTTGAATCTTCTTTATCATGCTAAGAGGAGCAGGAAAAAGCAAAACATTTCAGCATTGCACCTTGCAATGCGGAGAAATTACTGTTTGTGCATTTACAATATTCATTGATTTTTGCCATTGAAAAATGTCCAGAAATGATTGAAGCTACTGACTGAATGAAAGGAGCTGGCATCTCACTCTCTTTGAATCTTCTTTATCATGCTAAGAGGAGCAGGAAAAAGCAAAAAATTTCAGAATTGCACCTTGCAATGCGGAGAAATTACTGTTTGTGCATTTACAATATTCATTGATTTTTGCCATTGAAAAACATGTTATTCATATACCAGAAATGTTTGAAGCTCCTGACTGAATGAAAGGAGCTGGCACCTCACTCTCTTTGAATCTTGTTTATCATGCTAAGAGGAGCAGGAAAAAGCAAAAAATTTCAGAATTGCACCTTGCAATGCGGAGAAATTACTGTTTGTGCATTTACAATATTCATTGATTTTTGCCATTGAAAAACGTCCAGAAATGATTGAAGCTACTGACTGAATGAAAGGAGCTAGCATCTCACTCTCTTTGAATCTTCTTTATCATGCTAAGAGGAGCAGGAAAAAGCAAAAAATTTCAGAATTGCGCCTTGCAATGCGGAGAAATTACTGTTTGTGCATTTACAAAATTCATTGATTTTTGCCATTGAAAAACATCATGTTATTCATATACCAGAAATGATTGAAGCTACTGACTGAAGGAAAGGAGCTGGCATCTCACTCTCTTTGAATCTTCTTTATCATGCTAAGAGGAGCAGGAAAAAGCAAAAAATTTCAGAATTACACCTTGCAATGCGGAGAAATTACTGTTTGTGCATTTACAATATTCATTGATTTTTGCCATTGAAAAACGTCCGGAAATGATTGAAGCTACTGACTGAATGAAAGGAGCTGGCATCTCACTCTCTTTGAATCTTCTTTATCATGCTAAGAGGAGCAGGAAAAAGCAAAAAATTTCAGAATTGCACCTTGCAATGCGGAGAAATTACTGTTTGTGCATTTACAATATTCATTGATTTTTGCGATTGAAAAACATCATGTTATTCATATACCAGAAATGATTGAAGCTACTGACTGAATGAAAGGAGCTGGCATCTCACTCTCTTTGAATCTTCTTTATCATGCTAAGAGGAGCAGGAAAAAGTCAAAAATTTCAGAATTGCACCTTGCAATGCGGAGAAATTACTGTTTGTGCATTTACAATATTCAATGATTTTTGCAATTGAAAAACGTCCATAAATGATTGAAGCTACTGACTGAATGAAAGGAGCTGGCATCTCACTCTCTTTGAATCTTGTTTATCATGCTAAAAGGAGCAGGAAAAAGCAAAAAATTTCAGAATTGCACCTTGCAATGCGGAGAAATTACTGTTTGTGCATTTACAATATTCATTGATTTTTGCCATTGAAAAACGTCCAGAAATGATTGAAGCTACTGACTGAATGAAAGGAGCTGGCATCTCACTCTCTTTGAATCTTCTTTATCATGCTAAGAGGAGCAGGAAAAAGCAAAAAATTTCAGAATTGCACCTTGCAATGCGGAGAAATTACTGTTTGTGCATTTACAATATTCATTGATTTTTGCAATTGAAAAACGTCCAGAAATGATTGAAGCTACTGACTGAATGAAAGGAGATGGCATCTCACTCTCTTTGAATCTTCTTTATCATGCTAAGAGGAGCAGGAAAAAGTAAAAAATTTCAGAATTGCACCTTGCAATGCGGAGAAATTACTGTTTGTGCATTTACAATATTCATTGATTTTTGCCATTGAAAAATGTCCAGAAATGATTGAAGCTACTGACTGAATGAAAGGAGCTGGCATCTCACTCTCTTTGAATCTTCTTTATCATGCTAAGAGGAGCAGGAAAAAGCAAAAAATTTCAGAATTGCACCTTGCAATGCGGAGAAATTACTGTTTGTGCATTTACAATATTCATTGATTTTTGCCATTGAAAAACATGTTATTCATATACCAGAAATGTTTGAAGCTCCTGACTGAATGAAAGGAGCTGGCACCTCACTCTCTTTGAATCTTGTTTATCATGCTAAGAGGAGCAGGAAAAAGCAAAAAATTTCAGAATTGCACCTTGCAATGCGGAGAAATTACTGTTTGTGCATTTACAATATTCATTGATTTTTGCCATTGAAAAACGTCCAGAAATGATTGAAGCTACTGACTGAATGAAAGGAGCTAGCATCTCACTCTCTTTGAATCTTCTTTATCATGCTAAGAGGAGCAGGAAAAAGCAAAAAATTTCAGAATTGCGCCTTGCAATGCGGAGAAATTACTGTTTGTGCATTTACAAAATTCATTGATTTTTGCCATTGAAAAACATCATGTTATTCATATACCAGAAATGATTGAAGCTACTGACTGAAGGAAAGGAGCTGGCATCTCACTCTCTTTGAATCTTCTTTATCATCCTAAGAGGAGCAGGAAAAAGCAAAAAATTTCAGAATTACACCTTGCAATGCGGAGAAATTACTGTTTGTGCATTTACAATATTCATTGATTTTTGCCATTGAAAAACGTCCGGAAATGATTGAAGCTACTGACTGAATGAAAGGAGCTGGCATCTCACTCTCTTTGAATCTTCTTTATCATGCTAAGAGGAGCAGGAAAAAGCAAAAAATTTCAGAATTGCACCTTGCAATGCGGAGAAATTACTGTTTGTGCATTTACAATATTCATTGATTTTTGCGATTGAAAAACATCATGTTATTCATATACCAGAAATGATTGAAGCTACTGACTGAATGAAAGGAGCTGGCATCTCACTCTCTTTGAATCTTCTTTATCATGCTAAGAGGAGCAGGAAAAAGTCAAAAATTTCAGAATTGCACCTTGCAATGCGGAGAAATTACTGTTTGTGCATTTACAATATTCAATGATTTTTGCAATTGAAAAACGTCCATAAATGATTGAAGCTACTGACTGAATGAAAGGAGCTGGCATCTCACTCTCTTTGAATCTTGTTTATCATGCTAAAAGGAGCAGGAAAAAGCAAAAAATTTCAGAATTGCACCTTGCAATGCGGAGAAATTACTGTTTGTGCATTTACAATATTCATTGATTTTTGCCATTGAAAAACGTCCAGAAATGATTGAAGCTACTGACTGAATGAAAGGAGCTGGCATCTCACTCTCTTTGAATCTTCTTTATCATGCTAAGAGGAGCAGGAAAAAGCAAAAAATTTCAGAATTGCACCTTGCAATGCGGAGAAATTACTGTTTGTGCATTTACAATATTCATTGATTTTTGCAATTGAAAAACGTCCAGAAATGATTGAAGCTACTGACTGAATGAAAGGAGATGGCATCTCACTCTCTTTGAATCTTCTTTATCATGCTAAGAGGAGCAGGAAAAAGTAAAAAATTTCAGAATTGCACCTTGCAATGCGGAGAAATTACTGTTTGTGCATTTACAATATTCAATGATTTTTGCCATTGAAAAACGTCCAGAAATGATTGAAGCTACTGACTGAACGAAAGGAGCTGGCATCTCACTCTCTTTGAATCTTCTTTATCATGCTAAGAGGAGCAGGAAAAAGCAAAAAATTTCAGAATTGCACCTTGCAATGCGGAGAAATTACTGTTTGTGCATTTACAATATTCATTGATTTTTGCCATTGAAAAACATCATGTTATTCATATACCAGAAATGTTTGAAGCTACTGACTGAATGAAAGGAGCTGGTATCTCACTCTCTTTGAATCTTCTTCATAATGCTAAGAGGAGCAGGAAAAAGCAAAAAATTTCAGAATTGCACCTTGCAATGCGGAGAAATTACTGTTTGTGCATTTACAATATTCATTGATTTTTGCCATTGAAAAACGTCCAGAAATGATTGAAGCTACTGACAATGAAAGGAGCTGGCATCTCACTCTCTTTGAATCTTCTTTATCATGCTAAGAGGAGCAGGAAAAAGCAAAAAATTTCAGAATTGCACCTTGCAATGCTGAGAAATTACTGTTTGTGCATTTACAAAATTCATTGATTTTTGCCATTGAAAAACATCATGTTATTCATATACCAGAAATGTTTGAAGCTACTGACTGAATGAAAGGAGCTGACATCTCACTCTCTTTGAATCTTCTTTATCATGCTAAGAGGAGCAGGAAAAAGCAAAACATTTCAGCATTGCACCTTGCAATGCGGAGAAATTACTGTTTGTGCATTTACAATATTCATTGATTTTTGCCATTGAAAAATGTCCAGAAATGATTGAAGCTACTGACTGAATGAAAGGAGCTGGCATCTCACTCTCTTTGAATCTTCTTTATCATGCTAAGAGGAGCAGGAAAAAGCAAAAAATTTCAGAATTGCACCTTGCAATGCGGAGAAATTACTGTTTGTGCATTTACAATATTCATTGATTTTTGCCATTGAAAAACATGTTATTCATATACCAGAAATGTTTGAAGCTCCTGACTGAATGAAAGGAGCTGGCACCTCACTCTCTTTGAATCTTGTTTATCATGCTAAGAGGAGCAGGAAAAAGCAAAAAATTTCAGAATTGCACCTTGCAATGCGGAGAAATTACTGTTTGTGCATTTACAATATTCATTGATTTTTGCCATTGAAAAACGTCCAGAAATGATTGAAGCTACTGACTGAATGAAAGGAGCTAGCATCTCACTCTCTTTGAATCTTCTTTATCATGCTAAGAGGAGCAGGAAAAAGCAAAAAATTTCAGAATTGCGCCTTGCAATGCGGAGAAATTACTGTTTGTGCATTTACAAAATTCATTGATTTTTGCCATTGAAAAACATCATGTTATTCATATACCAGAAATGATTGAAGCTACTGACTGAAGGAAAGGAGCTGGCATCTCACTCTCTTTGAATCTTCTTTATCATGCTAAGAGGAGCAGGAAAAAGCAAAAAATTTCAGAATTACACCTTGCAATGCGGAGAAATTACTGTTTGTGCATTTACAATATTCATTGATTTTTGCCATTGAAAAACGTCCGGAAATGATTGAAGCTACTGACTGAATGAAAGGAGCTGGCATCTCACTCTCTTTGAATCTTCTTTATCATGCTAAGAGGAGCAGGAAAAAGCAAAAAATTTCAGAATTGCACCTTGCAATGCGGAGAAATTACTGTTTGTGCATTTACAATATTCATTGATTTTTGCGATTGAAAAACATCATGTTATTCATATACCAGAAATGATTGAAGCTACTGACTGAATGAAAGGAGCTGGCATCTCACTCTCTTTGAATCTTCTTTATCATGCTAAGAGGAGCAGGAAAAAGTCAAAAATTTCAGAATTGCACCTTGCAATGCGGAGAAATTACTGTTTGTGCATTTACAATATTCAATGATTTTTGCAATTGAAAAACGTCCATAAATGATTGAAGCTACTGACTGAATGAAAGGAGCTGGCATCTCACTCTCTTTGAATCTTGTTTATCATGCTAAAAGGAGCAGGAAAAAGCAAAAAATTTCAGAATTGCACCTTGCAATGCGGAGAAATTACTGTTTGTGCATTTACAATATTCATTGATTTTTGCCATTGAAAAACGTCCAGAAATGATTGAAGCTACTGACTGAATGAAAGGAGCTGGCATCTCACTCTCTTTGAATCTTCTTTATCATGCTAAGAGGAGCAGGAAAAAGCAAAAAATTTCAGAATTGCACCTTGCAATGCGGAGAAATTACTGTTT
Source organism: Phyllobates terribilis (assembly GCF_046119375.1). NCBI lineage: Eukaryota > Metazoa > Chordata > Amphibia > Anura > Dendrobatidae > Phyllobates > Phyllobates terribilis. The sequence goes on from NW_027365471.1 coordinate 45,571, forward strand.
GTGCATTTACAATATTCATTGATTTTTGCAATTGAAAAACGTCCAGAAATGATTGAAGCTACTGACTGAATGAAAGGAGATGGCATCTCACTCTCTTTGAATCTTCTTTATCATGCTAAGAGGAGCAGGAAAAAGTAAAAAATTTCAGAATTGCACCTTGCAATGCGGAGAAATTACTGTTTGTGCATTTACAATATTCATTGATTTTTGCCATTGAAAAATGTCCAGAAATGATTGAAGCTACTGACTGAATGAAAGGAGCTGGCATCTCACTCTCTTTGAATCTTCTTTATCATGCTAAGAGGAGCAGGAAAAAGCAAAAAATTTCAGAATTGCACCTTGCAATGCGGAGAAATTACTGTTTGTGCATTTACAATATTCATTGATTTTTGCCATTGAAAAACATGTTATTCATATACCAGAAATGTTTGAAGCTCCTGACTGAATGAAAGGAGCTGGCACCTCACTCTCTTTGAATCTTGTTTATCATGCTAAGAGGAGCAGGAAAAAGCAAAAAATTTCAGAATTGCACCTTGCAATGCGGAGAAATTACTGTTTGTGCATTTACAATATTCATTGATTTTTGCCATTGAAAAACGTCCAGAAATGATTGAAGCTACTGACTGAATGAAAGGAGCTAGCATCTCACTCTCTTTGAATCTTCTTTATCATGCTAAGAGGAGCAGGAAAAAGCAAAAAATTTCAGAATTGCGCCTTGCAATGCGGAGAAATTACTGTTTGTGCATTTACAAAATTCATTGATTTTTGCCATTGAAAAACATCATGTTATTCATATACCAGAAATGATTGAAGCTACTGACTGAAGGAAAGGAGCTGGCATCTCACTCTCTTTGAATCTTCTTTATCATCCTAAGAGGAGCAGGAAAAAGCAAAAAATTTCAGAATTACACCTTGCAATGCGGAGAAATTACTGTTTGTGCATTTACAATATTCATTGATTTTTGCCATTGAAAAACGTCCGGAAATGATTGAAGCTACTGACTGAATGAAAGGAGCTGGCATCTCACTCTCTTTGAATCTTCTTTATCATGCTAAGAGGAGCAGGAAAAAGCAAAAAATTTCAGAATTGCACCTTGCAATGCGGAGAAATTACTGTTTGTGCATTTACAATATTCATTGATTTTTGCGATTGAAAAACATCATGTTATTCATATACCAGAAATGATTGAAGCTACTGACTGAATGAAAGGAGCTGGCATCTCACTCTCTTTGAATCTTCTTTATCATGCTAAGAGGAGCAGGAAAAAGTCAAAAATTTCAGAATTGCACCTTGCAATGCGGAGAAATTACTGTTTGTGCATTTACAATATTCAATGATTTTTGCAATTGAAAAACGTCCATAAATGATTGAAGCTACTGACTGAATGAAAGGAGCTGGCATCTCACTCTCTTTGAATCTTGTTTATCATGCTAAAAGGAGCAGGAAAAAGCAAAAAATTTCAGAATTGCACCTTGCAATGCGGAGAAATTACTGTTTGTGCATTTACAATATTCATTGATTTTTGCCATTGAAAAACGTCCAGAAATGATTGAAGCTACTGACTGAATGAAAGGAGCTGGCATCTCACTCTCTTTGAATCTTCTTTATCATGCTAAGAGGAGCAGGAAAAAGCAAAAAATTTCAGAATTGCACCTTGCAATGCGGAGAAATTACTGTTTGTGCATTTACAATATTCATTGATTTTTGCAATTGAAAAACGTCCAGAAATGATTGAAGCTACTGACTGAATGAAAGGAGATGGCATCTCACTCTCTTTGAATCTTCTTTATCATGCTAAGAGGAGCAGGAAAAAGTAAAAAATTTCAGAATTGCACCTTGCAATGCGGAGAAATTACTGTTTGTGCATTTACAATATTCAATGATTTTTGCCATTGAAAAACGTCCAGAAATGATTGAAGCTACTGACTGAACGAAAGGAGCTGGCATCTCACTCTCTTTGAATCTTCTTTATCATGCTAAGAGGAGCAGGAAAAAGCAAAAAATTTCAGAATTGCACCTTGCAATGCGGAGAAATTACTGTTTGTGCATTTACAATATTCATTGATTTTTGCCATTGAAAAACATCATGTTATTCATATACCAGAAATGTTTGAAGCTACTGACTGAATGAAAGGAGCTGGTATCTCACTCTCTTTGAATCTTCTTCATAATGCTAAGAGGAGCAGGAAAAAGCAAAAAATTTCAGAATTGCACCTTGCAATGCGGAGAAATTACTGTTTGTGCATTTACAATATTCATTGATTTTTGCCATTGAAAAACGTCCAGAAATGATTGAAGCTACTGACAATGAAAGGAGCTGGCATCTCACTCTCTTTGAATCTTCTTTATCATGCTAAGAGGAGCAGGAAAAAGCAAAAAATTTCAGAATTGCACCTTGCAATGCTGAGAAATTACTGTTTGTGCATTTACAAAATTCATTGATTTTTGCCATTGAAAAACATCATGTTATTCATATACCAGAAATGTTTGAAGCTACTGACTGAATGAAAGGAGCTGACATCTCACTCTCTTTGAATCTTCTTTATCATGCTAAGAGGAGCAGGAAAAAGCAAAAAATTTCAGAATTGCACCTTGCAATGCGGAGAAATTACTGTTTGTGCATTTACAATATTCATTGATTTTTGCCATTGAAAAACATCCAGAAATGATTGAAGCTACTGACTGAATGAAAGGAGCTGGCATCTCACTCTCTTTGAATCTTCTTTATCATGCTAAGAGGAGCAGGAAAAAGCAAAAAATTTCAGAATTGCACCTTGCAATGCGGAGAAATTACTGTTTGTGCATTTACAATATTCATTGATTTTTGCCATTGAAAAACGTCCAGAAATGATTGAAGCTACTGACTGAATGAAAGGAGCTGGCATCTCACTCTCTTTGAATCTTCTTTATCATGCTAAGAGGAGCAGGAAAAAGCAAAAAATTTCAGAATTGCACCTTGCAATGCGGAGAAATTACTGTTTGTGCATTTAAAATATTCATTGATTTTTGCCATTGAAAAACGTCCAGAAATGATTGAAGCTACTGACAATGAAAGGAGCTGGCATCTCACTCTCTTTGAATCTTCTTTATCATGCTAAGAGCAGCAGGAAAAAGCAAAAAATTTCAGAATTGCACCTTGCAATGCTGAGAAATTACTGTTTGTGCATTTACAAAATTCATTGATTTTTGCCATTGAAAAACATCATGTTATTCATATACCAGAAATGATTGAAGCTACTGACTGAATGAAAGGAGCTGGCATCTCACTCTCTTTGAATCTTCTTTATCATGCTAAGAGGAGCAGGAAAAAGCAAAAAATTTCAGAATTGCACCTTGCAATGCGGAGAAATTACTGTTTGTGCATTTACAATATTCATTGATTTTTGCCATTGAAAAACATCATGTTATTCATATACCAGAAATGTTTGAAGCTACTGACTGAATGAAAGGAGCTGACATCTCACTCTCTTTGAATCTTCTTTATCATGCTAAGAGGAGCAGGAAAAAGCAAAAAATTTCAGAATTGCACCTTGCAATGCGGAGAAATTACTGTTTGTGCATTTACAATATTCATTGATTTTTGCCATTGAAAAATGTCCAGAAATGATTGAAGCTACTGACTGAATGAAAGGAGCTGGCATCTCACTCTCTTTGAATCTTCTTTATCATGCTAAGAGGAGCACAAACAGTAATTTCTCCGCATTGCAAGGTGCAATTCTGAAATTTTTTGCTTTTTCCTGCTCCTCTTAGCATGATAAAGAAGATTCAAAGAGAGTGAGATGCCAGCTCCTTTCATTCAGTCAGTAGCTTCAATCATTTCTGGATGTTTTTCAATGGCAAAAATCAATGAATATTGTAAATGCACAAACAGTAATTTCTCCGCATTGCAAGGTGCAATTCTGAAATTTTTTGCTTTTTCCTGCTCCTCTTAGCATGATAAAGAAGATTCAAAGAGAGTGAGATGCCAGCTCCTTTCCTTCAGTCAGTAGCTTCAATCATTTCTGGTATATGAATAACATGATGTTTTTCAATGGCAAAAATCAATGAATTTTGTAAATGCACAAACAGTAATTTCTCCGCATTGCAAGGCGCAATTCTGAAATTTTTTGCTTTTTCCTGCTCCTCTTAGCATGATAAAGAAGATTCAAAGAGAGTGAGATGCCAGCTCCTTTCATTCAGTCAGTAGCTTCAATCATTTCTGGACATTTTTCAATGGCAAAAATCAATGAATATTGTAAATGCACAAACAGTAATTTCTCCGCATTGCAAGGTGCAATTCTGAAATTTTTTGCTTTTTCCTGCTCCTCTTAGCATGATAAAGAAGATTCAAAGAGAGTGAGATGCCAGCTCCTTTCATTCAGTCAGTAGCTTCAATCATTTTTGGACGTTTTTCAATGGCAAAAATCAATGAATATTGTAAATGCACAAACAGTAATTTCTCCGCATTGCAAGGTGCAATTCTGAAATTTTTTGCTTTTTCCTGCTCCTCTTAGGATGATAAAGAAGATTCAAAGAGAGTGATATGCCAGCTCCTTTCATTCAGTCAGTACCTTCAATCATTTCTGGACGTTTTTCAATGGCAAAAATCAATGAATATTGTAAATGCACAAACAGTAATTTCTCCGCATTGCAAGGTGCAATTCTGAAATTTTTTGCTTTTTCCTGCTCCTCTTAGCATGATAAAGAAGATTCAAAGAGAGTGAGATGCCAGCTCCTTTCATTCAGTCAGTAGCTTCAATCATTTCTGGACGTTTTTCAATGGCAAAAATCAATGAATATTGTAAATGCACAAACTGTAATTTCTCCGCATTGCAAGGTGCAATTCTGAAATTTTTTGCTTTTTCCTGCTCCTCTTAGCATGATAAAGAAGATTCAAAGAGAGTGAGATGCCAGCTCCTTTCGTTCAGTCAGTAGCTTCAATCATTTCTGGTATATGAATAACATGATGTTTTTCAATCGCAAAAATCAATGAATATTGTAAATGCACAAACAGTAATTTCTCCGCATTGCAAGGTGCAATTCTGAAATTTTTTGCTTTTTCCTGCTCCTCTTAGCATGATAAAGAAGATTCAAAGAGAGTGAGATGCCAGCTCCTTTCATTCAGTCAGTAGCTTCAATCATTTCTGGACGTTTTTCAATGGCAAAAATCAATGAATATTGTAAATGCACAAACTGTAATTTCTCCGCATTGCAAGGTGCAATTCTGAAATTTTTTGATTTTTCCTGCTCCTCTTAGCATGATAAAGAAGATTCAAAGAGAGTGAGATGCCAGCTCCTTTCATTCAGTCAGTAGCTTCAATCATTTCTGGACGTTTTTCAATGGCAAAAATCAACGAATATTGTAAATGCACAAACAGTAATTTCTCCGCATTGCAAGGTGCAATTCTGAAATTTTTTGCTTTTTCCTGCTCCTCTTAGCATGATAAAGAAGATTCAAAGAGAGTGAGATGCCAGCTCCTTTCATTCAGTCAGTAGCTTCAATCATTTCTGGACGTTTTTCAATGGCAAAAATCAATGAATATTGTAAATGCACAAACTGTAATTTCTCCGCATTGCAAGGTGCAATTCTGAAATTTTTTGCTTTTTCCTGCTCCTCTTAGCATGATAAAGAAGATTCAAAGAGAGTGAGATGCCAGCTCCTTTCATTCAGTCAGTAGCTTCAATCATTTCTGGACGTTTTTCAATGGCAAAAATCAATGAATATTGTAAATGCACAAACAGTAATTTCTCCGCATTGCAAGGTGCAATTCTGAAATTTTTTGCTTTTTCCTGCTCCTCTTAGCATGATAAAGAAGATTCAAAGAGAGTGAGATGCCAGCTCCTTTCATTCAGTCAGTAGCTTCAAACATTTCTGGTATATGAATAACATGATGTTTTTCAATGGCAAAAATCAATGAATATTGTAAATGCACAAACAGTAATTTCTCCGCATTGCAAGGTGCAAGTCTGAAATTTTTTGCTTTTTCCTGCTCCTCTTAGCATGATAAAGAAGATTCAAAGAGAGTGAGATGCCAGCTCCTTTCATTCAGTCAGTAGCTTCAAACATTTCTGGTATATGAATAACATGATGTTTTTCAATGGCAAAAATCAATGAATATTGTAAATGCACAAACAGTAATTTCTCCGCATTGCAAGGTGCAAGTCTGAAATTTTTTGCTTTTTCCTGCTCCTCTTAGCATGATAAAGAAGATTCAAAGAGAGTGAGATGCCAGCTACTTTCATTCAGTCAGTAGCTTCAATCATTTCTGGACGTTTTTCAATGGTAAAAATCAATGAATATTGTAAATGCACAAACAGTAATTTCTCCACATTGCAAGGTGCAATTCTGAAATTTTTTGCTTTTTCCTGCTCCTCTTAGCATGATAAAGAAGATTCAAAGAGAGTGAGATGCCAGCTCCTTTCATTCAGTCAGTAGCTTCAAACATTTCTGGTATATGAATAACATGATGTTTTTCAATGGCAAAAATCAATGAATATTGTAAATGCACAAACAGTAATTTCTCCGCATTGCAAGGTGCAATTCTGAAATTTTTTGCTTTTTCCTGCTCCTCTTAGCATGATAAAGAAGATTCAAAGAGAGTGAGATGCCAGCTTCTTTCATTCAGTCAGTAGCTTCAATCATTTCTGGATGTTTTTCAATGGCAAAAATCAATGAATATTGTAAATGCACAAACTGTAATTTCTCCGCATTGCAAGGTGCAATTCTGAAATTTTTTGCTTTTTCCTGCTCCTCTTAGCATGATAAAGAAGATTCAAAGAGAGTGAGATGCCAGCTCCTTTCATTCAGTCAGTAGCTTCAATCATTTCTGGACGTTTTTCAATGGCAAAAATCAATGAATATTGTAAATGCACAAACAGTAATTTCTCCGCATTGCAAGGTGCAATTCTGAAATTTTTTGCGTTTTCCTGCTCCTCTTAGCATGATAAAGATTCAAAGAGAGTGAGATGCCAGCTCCTTTCATTCAGTCAGTAGCTTCAATCATTTCTGGACGTTTTTCAATGGCAAAAATCAATGAATATTGTAAATGCACAAACAGTAATTTCTCCGCATTGCAAGGTGCAATTCTGAAATTTTTTGCTTTTTCCTGCTCCTCTTAGCATGATAAAGAAGATTCAAAGAGAGTGAGGTGCCAGCTCCTTTCATTCAGTCAGTAGCTTCAAACATTTCTGGTATATGAATAACATGTTTTTCAATGGCAAAAATCAATGAATATTGTAAATGCACAAACAGTAATTTCTCCGCATTGCAAGGTGCAATTCTGAAATTTTTTGCTTTTTCCTGCTCCTCTTAGCATGATAAAGAAGAATCAAAGAGAGTGAGATGCCAGCTCCTTTCATTCAGTCAGTAGCTTCAATCATTTCTGGACGTTTTTCAATGGCAAAAATCAATGAATATTGTAAATGCACAAACAGTAATTTCTCCGCATTGCAAGGTGCAATTCTGAAATTTTTTGCTTTTTCCTGCTCCTCTTAGCATGATAAAGAAGATTCAAAGAGAGTGAGATGCCAGCTCCTTTCATTCAGTCAGTAGCTTCAATCATTTCTGGACGTTTTTCAATGGCAAAAATCAATGAATATTGTAAATGCACAAACAGTAATTTCTCCGCATTGCAAGGTGCAATTCTGAAATTTTTTGCTTTTTCCTGCTCCTCTTAGCATGATAAAGAAGATTCAAAGAGAGTGAGATGCCAGCTCCTTTCATTCAGTCAGTAGCTTCAAACATTTCTGGTATATGAATAACATGATGTTTTTCAATGGCAAAAATCAATGAATATTGTAAATGCACAAACAGTAATTTCTCCGCATTGCAAGGTGCAAGTCTGAAATTTTTTGCTTTTTCCTGCTCCTCTTAGCATGATAAAGAAGATTCAAAGAGAGTGAGATGCCAGCTACTTTCATTCAGTCAGTAGCTTCAATCATTTCTGGACGTTTTTCAATGGTAAAAATCAATGAATATTGTAAATGCACAAACAGTAATTTCTCCACATTGCAATGTGCAATTCTAAATTTGTTTGCTTTTTCCTGCTCCTCTTAGCATGATAAAGAAGATTCAAAGAGAGTGAGATGCCAGCTCCTTTCATTCAGTCAGTACCTTCAATCATTTCTGGACGTTTTTCAATGGCAAAAATCAATGAATATTGTAAATGCACAAACAGTAATTTCTCCGCATTGCAAGGTGCAATTCTGAAATTTTTTGCTTTTTCCTGCTCCTCTTAGCATGATAAAGAAGATTCAAAGAGAGTGAGATGCCAGCTCCTTTCATTCAGTCAGTAGCTTCAAACATTTCTGGTATATGAATAACATGATGTTTTTCAATGGCAAAAATCAATGAATATTGTAAATGCACAAACAGTAATTTCTCCGCATTGCAAGGTGCAAGTCTGAAATTTTTTGCTTTTTCCTGCTCCTCTTAGCATGATAAAGAAGATTCAAAGAGAGTGAGATGCCAGCTCCTTTCATTCAGTCAGTAGCTTCAAACATTTCTGGTATATGAATAACATGATGTTTTTCAATGGCAAAAATCAATGAATATTGTAAATGCACAAACAGTAATTTCTCCGCATTGCAAGGTGCAAGTCTGAAATTTTTTGCTTTTTCCTGCTCCTCTTAGCATGATAAAGAAGATTCAAAGAGAGTGAGATGCCAGCTACTTTCATTCAGTCAGTAGCTTCAATCATTTCTGGACGTTTTTCAATGGTAAAAATCAATGAATATTGTAAATGCACAAACAGTAATTTCTCCACATTGCAAGGTGCAATTCTGAAATTTTTTGCTTTTTCCTGCTCCTCTTAGCATGATAAAGAAGATTCAAAGAGAGTGAGATGCCAGCTCCTTTCATTCAGTCAGTAGCTTCAAACATTTCTGGTATATGAATAACATGATGTTTTTCAATGGCAAAAATCAATGAATATTGTAAATGCACAAACAGTAATTTCTCCGCATTGCAAGGTGCAATTCTGAAATTTTTTGCTTTTCCCTGCTCCTCTTAGCATGATAAAGAAGATTCAAAGAGAGTGAGATGCCAGCTCCTTTCATTCAGTCAGTAGCTTCAATCATTTCTGGACGTTTTTCAATGGCAAAAATCAATGAATATTGTAAATGCACAAACAGTAATTTCTCCGCATTGCAAGGTGCAATTCTGAAATTTTTTGCTTTTTCCTGCTCCTCTTAGCATGATAAAGAAGATTCAAAGAGAATGAGATGCCAGCTCCTTTCATTCAGTCAGTACCTTCAATCATTTCTGGACGTTTTTCAATGGCAAAAATCAATGAATATTGTAAATGCACAAACAGTAATTTCTCCGCATTGCAAGGTGCAATTCTGAAATTTTTTGCTTTTTCCCGCTCCTCTTAGCATGATAAAGAAGATTCAAAGAGAGTGAGGTGCCAGCTCCTTTCATTCAGTCAGTAGCTTCAAACATTTCTGGTATATGAATAACATGTTTTTCAATGGCAAAAATCAATGAATATTGTAAATGCACAAACAGTAATTTCTCCGCATTGCAAGGTGCAATTCTGAAATTTTTTGCTTTTTCCTGCTCCTCTTAGCATGATAAAGAAGATTCAAAGAGAGTGAGATGCCAGCTCCTTTCATTCAGTCAGTAGCTTCAATCATTTCTGGACGTTTTTCAATGGCAAAAATCAATGAATATTGTAAATGCACAAACAGTAATTTCTCCGCATTGCAAGGTGCAATTCTGAAATTTTTTGCTTTTTCCTGCTCCTCTTAGCATGATAAAGAAGATTCAAAGAGAGTGAGATGCCAGCTCCTTTCATTCAGTCAGTAGCTTCAATCATTTCTGGACGTTTTTCAATGGCAAAAATCAATGAATATTGTAAATGCACAAACAGTAATTTCTCCGCATTGCAAGGTGCAATTCTGAAATTTTTTGCTTTTTCCTGCTCCTCTTAGCATGATAAAGAAGATTCAAAGAGAGTGAGATGCCAGCTCCTTTCATTCAGTCAGTAGCTTCAAACATTTCTGGTATATGAATAACATGATGTTTTTCAATGGCAAAGATCAATGAATATTGTAAATGCACAAACAGTAATTTCTCCGCATTGCAAGGTGCAAGTCTGAAATTTTTTGCTTTTTCCTGCTCCTCTTAGCATGATAAAGAAGATTCAAAGAGAGTGAGATGCCAGCTACTTTCATTCAGTCAGTAGCTTCAATCATTTCTGGACGTTTTTCAATGGTAAAAATCAATGAATATTGTAAATGCACAAACAGTAATTTCTCCACATTGCAATGTGCAATTCTAAAATTTTTTGCTTTTTCCTGCTCCTCTTAGCATGATAAAGAAGATTCAAAGAGAGTGAGATGCCAGCTCCTTTCATTCAGTCTGTAGCTTCAAACATTTCTGGTATATGAATAACATGATGTTTTTCAATGGCAAAAATCAATGAATATTGTAAATGCACAAACAGTAATTTCTCCGCATTGCAAGGTGCAATTCTGAAATTTTTTGCTTTTTCCTGCTCCTCTTAGCATGATAAAGAAGATTCAAAGAGAGTGAGATGCCAACTCCTTTCATTCAGTCAGTAGCTTCAAACATTTCTGGTATATGAATAACATGATGTTTTTCAATGGCAAAAATCAATGAATATTGTAAATGCACAAACAGTAATTTCTCCGCATTGCAAGGTGCAATTCTGAAATTTTTTGCTTTTTCCTGCTCCTCTTAGCATGATAAAGAAGATTCAAAGAGAGTGAGGTGCCAGCTCCTTTCATTCAGTCAGTAGCTTCAAACATTTCTGGACGTTTTTCAATGGCAAAAATCAATGAATATTGTAAATGCACAAACAGTAATTTCTCCGCATTGCAAGGTGCAATTCTGAAATTTTTTGCTTTTTCCTGCTCCTCTTAGCATGATAAAGAAGATTCAAAGAGAGTGAGATGCCAGCTCCTTTCATTCAGTCAGTACCTTCAATCATTTCTGGACGTTTTTCAATGGCAAAAATCAATGAATATTGTAAATGCACAAACAGTAATTTCTCCGCATTGCAAGGTGCAATTCTGAAATTTTTTGCTTTTTCCCGCTCCTCTTAGCATGATAAAGAAGATTCAAAGAGAGTGAGGTGCCAGCTCCTTTCATTCAGTCAGTAGCTTCAAACATTTCTGGTATATGAATAACATGTTTTTCAATGGCAAAAATCAATGAATATTGTAAATGCACAAACAGTAATTTCTCCGCATTGCAAGGTGCAATTCTGAAATTTTTTGCTTTTTCCTGCTCCTCTTAGCATGATAAAGAAGATTCAAAGAGAGTGAGATGCCAGCTCCTTTCATTCAGTCAGTAGCTTCAATCATTTCTGGACGTTTTTCAATGGCAAAAATCAATGAATATTGTAAATGCACAAACAGTAATTTCTCCGCATTGCAAGGTGCAATTCTGAAATTTTTTGCTTTTTCCTGCTCCTCTTAGCATGATAAAGAAGATTCAAAGAGAGTGAGATGCCAGCTCCTTTCATTCAGTCAGTAGCTTCAATCATTTCTGGACGTTTTTCAATGGCAAAAATCAATGAATATTGTAAATGCACAAACAGTAATTTCTCCGCATTGCAAGGTGCAATTCTAAAATTTTTTGCTTTTTCCTGCTCCTCTTAGCATGATAAAGAAGATTCAAAGAGAGTGAGATGCCAGCTCCTTTGATTCAGTCAGTAGCTTCAAACATTTCTGGTATATGAATAACATGATGTTTTTCAATGGCAAAAATCAATGAATATTGTAAATGCACAAACAGTAATTTCTCCGCATTGCAAGGTGCAAGTCTGAAATTTTTTGCTTTTTCCTGCTCCTCTTAGCATGATAAAGAAGATTCAAAGAGAGTGAGATGCCAGCTACTTTCATTCAGTCAGTAGCTTCCATCATTTCTGGACGTTTTTCAATGGTAAAAATCAATGAATATTGTAAATGCACAAACAGTAATTTCTCCACATTGCAATGTGCAATTCTAAAATTTTTTGCTTTTTCCTGCTCCTCTTAGCATGATAAAGAAGATTCAAAGAGAGTGAGATGCCAGCTCCTTTCATTCAGTCAGTAGCTTCAAACATTTCTGGTATATGAATAACATGTTTTTCAATGGCAAAAATCAATGAATATTGTAAATGCACAAACAGTAATTTCTCCGCATTGCAAGGTGCAATTCTGAAATTTTTTGCTTTTTCCTGCTCCTCTTAGCATGATAAAGAAGATTCAAAGAGAGTGAGATGCCAGCTCCTTTCATTCAGTCAGTAGCTTCAATCATTTCTGGACGTTTTTCCATGGCAAAAATCAATGAATATTGTAAATGCACAAACAGTAATTTCTCCGCATTGCAAGGTGCAATTCTGAAATTTTTTGCTTTTTCCTGCTCCTCTTAGCATGATAAAGAAGATTCAAAGAGAGTGAGATGCCAGCTCCTTTCATTCAGTCAGTAGCTTCAATCATTTCTGGACGTTTTTCAATGGTAAAAATCAATGAATATTGTAAATGCACAAACAGTAATTTCTCCACATTGCAAGGTGCAATTCTGAAATTTTTTGCTTTTTCCTGCTCCTCTTAGCATGATAAAGAAGATTCAAAGAGAGTGAGATGCCAGCTCCTTTCATTCAGTCAGTAGCTTCAAACATTTCTGGTATATGAATAACATGATGTTTTTCAATGGCAAAAATCAATGAATATTGTAAATGCACAAACAGTAATTTCTCCGCATTGCAAGGTGCAAGTCTGAAATTTTTTGCTTTTTCCTGCTCCTCTTAGCATGATAAAGAAGATTCAAAGAGAGTGAGATGCCAGCTACTTTCATTCAGTCAGTAGCTTCAATCATTTCTGGACGTTTTTCAATGGTAAAAATCAATGAATATTGTAAATGCACAAACAGTAATTTCTCCACATTGCAAGGTGCAATTCTGAAATTTTTTGCTTTTTCCTGCTCCTCTTAGCATGATAAAGAAGATTCAAAGAGAGTGAGATGCCAACTCCTTTCATTCAGTCAGTAGCTTCAAACATTTCTGGTATATGAATAACATGATGTTTTTCAATGGCAAAAATCAATGAATATTGTAAATGCACAAACAGTAATTTCTCCGCATTGCAAGGTGCAATTCTGAAATTTTTTGCTTTTTCCTGCTCCTCTTAGCATGATAAAGAAGATTCAAAGAGAGTGAGATGCCAGCTCCTTTCATTCAGTCAGTAGCTTCAATCATTTCTGGACGTTTTTCAATGGCAAAAATCAATGAATATTGTAAATGCACAAACAGTAATTTCTCCGCATTGCAAGGTGCAATTCTGAAATTTTTTGCTTTTTCCTGCTCCTCTTAGCATGATAAAGAAGATTCAAAGAGAGTGAGATGCCAGCTCCTTTCATTCAGTCAGTACCTTCAATCATTTCTGGACGTTTTTCAATGGCAAAAATCAATGAATATTGTAAATGCACAAACAGTAATTTCTCCGCATTGCAAGGTGCAATTCTGAAATTTTTTGCTTTTTCCCGCTCCTCTTAGCATGATAAAGAAGATTCAAAGAGAGTGAGGTGCCAGCTCCTTTCATTCAGTCAGTAGCTTCAAACATTTCTGGTATATGAATAACATGTTTTTCAATGGCAAAAATCAATGAATATTGTAAATGCACAAACAGTAATTTCTCCGCATTGCAAGGTGCAATTCTGAAATTTTTTGCTTTTTCCTGCTCCTCTTAGCATGATAAAGAAGATTCAAAGAGAGTGAGATGCCAGCTCCTTTCATTCAGTCAGTAGCTTCAATCATTTCTGGACGTTTTTCAATGGCAAAAATCAATGAATATTGTAAATGCACAAACAGTAATTTCTCCGCATTGCAAGGTGCAATTCTGAAATTTTTTGCTTTTTCCTGCTCCTCTTAGTATGATAAAGAAGATTCAAAGAGAGTGAGATGCCAGCTCCTTTCATTCAGTCAGTAGCTTCAAACATTTCTGGTATATGAATAACATGATGTTTTTCAATGGCAAAAATCAATGAATATTGTAAATGCACAAACAGTAATTTCTCCGCATTGCAGGGTGCAATTCTGAAATTTTTTGCTTTTTCCTGCTCCTCTTAGCATGATAAAGAAGATTCAAAGAGAGTGAGATGCCAGCTCCTTTCATTCAGTCAGTAGCTTCAATCATTTCTGGTATATGAATAACATGATGTTTTTCAATGGCAAAAATTAATGAATATTGTAAATGCACAAACAGTAATATCTCCGCATTGCAAGGTGCAATTCTGAAATTTTTTGCTTTTTCCTGCTCCTCTTAGCATGATAAAGAAGATTCAAAGAGAGTGAGATGCCAGCTCCTTTCATTCAGTCAGTAGCTTCAATCATTTCTGGACGTTTTTCAATGGCAAAAATCAATGAATATTGTAAATGCACAAACAGTAATTTCTCCGCATTGAAGGTGCAATTCTGAAATTTTTTGCTTTTTCCTGCTCCTCTTAGCATGATAAAGAAGATTCAAAGAGAGTGAGATGCCAGCTCCTTTCATTCAGTCAGTAGCTTCAAACATTTCTGGTATATGAATAACATGATGTTTTTCAATGGCAAAAATCAATGAATATTGTAAATGCACAAACAGTAATTTCTCCGCATTGCAAGGTGCAATTCTGAAATTTTTTGCTTTTTCCTGCTCCTCTTAGCATGATAAAGAAGATTCAGAGAGTGAGATGAGAGCTCCTTTCATTCAGTCAGTAGCTTCAATCATTTCTGGACGTTTTTCAATGGCAAAAATCAATGAATATTGTAAATGCACAAACAGTAATTTCTCCGCATTGCAAGGTGCAATTCTGAAATGTTTTGCTTTTTCCTGCTCCTCTTAGCATGATAAAGAAGATTCAGAGAGTGAGATGCCAGCTCCTTTCATTCAGTCAGTAGCTTCAATCATTTCTGGACGTTTTTCAATGGCAAAAATCAATGAATATTGTAAATGCACAAACAGTAATTTCTCCGCATTGCAAGGTGCAATTCTGAAATTTTTTGCTTTTTCCTGCTCCTCTTAGCATGATAAAGAAGATTCAAAGAGAGTGATATGCCAGCTCCTTTCATTCAGTCAGTAGCTTCAATCATTTCTGGTATATGAATAACATGATGTTTTTCAATGGCAAAAATCAATGAATATTGTAAATGCACAAACAGTAATTTCTCCGCATTGCAAGGTGCAATTCTGAAATTTTTTGCTTTTTCCTGCTCCTCTTAGCATGATAAAGAAGATTCAAAGAGTGAGATGCCAGCTCCTTTCATTCAGTCAGTAGCTTCAATCATTTCTGGACGTTTTTCAATGGCAAAAATCAATGAATATTGTAAATGCACAAACAGTAATTTCTCCGCATTGCAAGGTGCAATTCTGAAATTTTTTGCTTTTTCCTGCTCCTCTTAGTATGATAAAGAAGATTCAAAGAGAGTGAGATGCCAGCTCCTTTCATTCAGTCAGTAGCTTCAAACATTTCTGGTATATGAATAACATGATGTTTTTCAATGGCAAAAATCAATGAATATTGTAAATGCACAAACAGTAATTTCTCCGCATTGCAAGGTGCAATTCTGAAATTTTTTGCTTTTTCCTGCTCCTCTTAGCATGATAAAGAAGATTCAAAGAGAGTGAGATGCCAGCTCCTTTCATTCAGTCAGTAGCTTCAATCATTTCTGGTATATGAATAACATGATGTTTTTCAATGGCAAAAATTAATGAATATTGTAAATGCACAAACAGTAATATCTCCGCATTGCAAGGTGCAATTCTGAAATTTTTTGCTTTTTCCTGCTCCTCTTAGCATGATAAAGAAGATTCAAAGAGAGTGAGATGCCAGCTCCTTTCATTCAGTCAGTAGCTTCAATCATTTCTGGACGTTTTTCAATGGCAAAAATCAATGAATATTGTAAATGCACAAACAGTAATTTCTCCGCATTGAAGGTGCAATTCTGAAATTTTTTGCTTTTTCCTGCTCCTCTTAGCATGATAAAGAAGATTCAAAGAGAGTGAGATGCCAGCTCCTTTCATTCAGTCAGTAGCTTCAAACATTTCTGGTATATGAATAACATGATGTTTTTCAATGGCAAAAATCAATGAATATTGTAAATGCACAAACAGTAATTTCTCCGCATTGCAAGGTGCAATTCTGAAATTTTTTGCTTTTTCCTGCTCCTCTTAGCATGATAAAGATTCAAAGAGAGTGAGATGAGAGCTCCTTTCATTCAGTCAGTAGCTTCAATCATTTCTGGACGTTTTTCAATGGCAAAAATCAATGAATATTGTAAATGCACAAACAGTAATTTCTCCGCATTGCAAGGTGCAATTCTGAAATGTTTTGCTTTTTCCTGCTCCTCTTAGCATGATAAAGAAGATTCAGAGAGTGAGATGCCAGCTCCTTTCATTCAGTCAGTAGCTTCAATCATTTCTGGACGTTTTTCAATGGCAAAAATCAATGAATATTGTAAATGCACAAACAGTAATTTCTCCGCATTGCAAGGTGCAATTCTGAAATTTTTTGCTTTTTCCTGCTCCTCTTAGCATGATAAAGAAGATTCAAAGAGAGTGATATGCCAGCTCCTTTCATTCAGTCAGTAGCTTCAATCATTTCTGGTATATGAATAACATGATGTTTTTCAATGGCAAAAATCAATGAATATTGTAAATGCACAAACAGTAATTTCTCCGCATTGCAAGGTGCAATTCTGAAATTTTTTGCTTTTTCCTGCTCCTCTTAGCATGATAAAGAAGATTCAAAGAGAGTGAGATGCCAGCTCCTTTCATTCAGTCAGTAGCTTCAATCATTTCTGGACGTTTTTCAATGGCAAAAATCAATGAATATTGTAAATGCACAAACAGTAATTTCTCCGCATTGCAAGGTGCAATTCTGAAATTTTTTGCTTTTTCCTGCTCCTCTTAGCATGGTAAAGAAGACTCAAAGAGAGTGAGATGCCAGCTCCTTTCATTCAGTCAGTAGCTTCAATCATTTCTGGACGTTTTTCAACGGCAAAAATCAATGAATATTGTAGATGCACAAACAGTAATTTCTCCGCATTGCAAGGTGCAATTCTGAAATTTTTTGCTTTTTCCTGCTCCTCTTAGCATGATAAAGAAGATTCAAAGAGACTGAGATGCCAGCTCCTTTCATTCAGTCAGTAGCTTCAATCATTTCTGGACGTTTTTCAATGGCAAAAATCAATGAATATTGTAAATGCACAAACAGTAATTTCTCCGCATTGCAAGGTGCAATTCTGAAATTTTTTGCTTTTTCCTGCTCCTCTTAGCATGATAAAGAAGATTCAAAGAGAGTGAGATGCCAGCTCCTTTCATTCAGTCAGTAGCTTCAATCATTTCTGGATGTTTTTCAATGGCAAAAATCAATGAATATTGTAAATGCACAAACAGTAATTTCTCCGCATTGCAAGGTGCAATTCTGAAATTTTTTGCTTTTTCCTGCTCCTCTTAGCATGATAAAGAAGATTCAAAGAGAGTGAGATGCCAGCTCCTTTCATTCAGTCAGTAGCTTCAAACATTTCTGGTATATGAAAAACATGTTTTTCAATGGCAAAAATCAATGAATATTGTAAATGCACAAACAGTAATATCTCCACATTGCACGGTGCAATTATGAAATTTTTAGCTTTTTCCTGTTAATCCTAGCATGATAAAGAAGATTCAAAGAGAGTGAGATGCCAGCTCCTTTCATTCAGTCAGTAGCTTCAAACATTTCTGGTATATGAAAAACATGTTTTTCAATGGCAAAAATCAATGAATATTGTAAATGCACAAACAGTAATAACTCCACATTGCAAGGTGCAATTCTGAAATTTTTTGCTTTTTCCTGCTAATCCTAGCATGATAAAGAAGATTCAAAGAGAGTGAGATGCCAGCTCCTTTCATTCAGTCAGTAGCTTCAAACATTTCTGGTATATGAAAAACATGTTTTTCAATGGCAAAAATCAATGAATATTGTAAATGCACAAACAGTAATATCTCAACATTGCACGGTGCAATTCTGAAATTTTTAGCTTTTTCCTGTTAATCCTAGCATGATAAAGAAGATTCAAAGAGAGTGAGATGCCAGCTCCTTTCATTCAGTCAGTAGCTTCAAACATTTCTGGTATATGAAAAACGTTTTTCAATGGCAAAAATCAATGAATATTGTAAATGCACAAACAGTAATATCTCCACATTGCAAGGTGCAATTCTGAAATTTTTTGCTTTTTCCTGTTAATCCTAGCATGATAAAGAAGATTCAAAGAGAGTGAGATGCCAGCTCCTTTCATTCAGTCAGTAGCTTCAAACATTTCTGGTATATGAAAAACATGTTTTTCAATGGCAAAAATCAATGAATATTGTAAATGCACAAACAGTAATATCTCCACATTGCAAGGTGCAATTCTGAAATTTTTTGCTTTTTCCTGCTCCTCTTAGCATGATAAAGAAGATTCAAAGAGAGTGAGATGCCAGCTCCTTTCATTCAGTCAGTAGCTTCAATCATTTCTGGACGTTTTTCAATGGCAAAAATCAATGAATATTGTAAATGCACAAACAGTAATTTCTCCGCATTGCAAGGTGCAATTCTGAAATTTTTTGCTTTTTCCTGCTCCTCTTAGCATGGTAAAGAAGACTCAAAGAGAGTGAGATGCCAGCTCCTTTCATTCAGTCAGTAGCTTCAATCATTTCTGGACGTTTTTCAACGGCAAAAATCAATGAATATTGTAGATGCACAAACAGTAATTTCTCCGCATTGCAAGGTGCAATTCTGAAATTTTTTGCTTTTTCCTGCTCCTCTTAGCATGATAAAGAAGATTCAAAGAGACTGAGATGCCAGCTCCTTTCATTCAGTCAGTAGCTTCAATCATTTCTGGACGTTTTTCAATGGCAAAAATCAATGAATATTGTAAATGCACAAACAGTAATTTCTCCGCATTGCAAGGTGCAATTCTGAAATTTTTTGCTTTTTCCTGCTCCTCTTAGCATGATAAAGATTCAAAGAGAGTGAGATGCCAGCTCCTTTCATTCAGTCAGTAGCTTCAATCATTTCTGGATGTTTTTCAATGGCAAAAATCAATGAATATTGTAAATGCACAAACAGTAATTTCTCCGCATTGCAAGGTGCAATTCTGAAATTTTTTGCTTTTTCCTGCTCCTCTTAGCATGATAAAGAAGATTCAAAGAGAGTGAGATGCCAGCTCCTTTCATTCAGTCAGTAGCTTCAAACATTTCTGGTATATGAAAAACATGTTTTTCAATGGCAAAAATCAATGAATATTGTAAATGCACAAACAGTAATATCTCCACATTGCACGGTGCAATTCTGAAATTTTTAGCTTTTTCCTGTTAATCCTAGCATGATAAAGAAGATTCAAAGAGAGTGAGATGCCAGCTCCTTTCATTCAGTCAGTAGCTTCAAACATTTCTGGTATATGAAAAACATGTTTTTCAATGGCAAAAATCAATGAATATTGTAAATGCACAAACAGTAATATCTCCACATTGCAAGGTGCAATTCTGAAATTTTTTGCTTTTTCCTGCTAATCCTAGCATGATAAAGAAGATTCAAAGAGAGTGAGATGCCAGCTCCTTTCATTCAGTCAGTAGCTTCAAACATTTCTGGTATATGAAAAACATGTTTTTCAATGGCAAAAATCAATGAATATTGTAAATGCACAAACAGTAATATCTCCACATTGCACGGTGCAATTATGAAATTTTTAGCTTTTTCCTGTTAATCCTAGCATGATAAAGAAGATTCAAAGAGAGTGAGATGCCAGCTCCTTTCATTCAGTCAGTAGCTTCAAACATTTCTGGTATATGAAAAACATGTTTTTCAATGGCAAAAATCAATGAATATTGTAAATGCACAAACAGTAATATCTCCACATTGCAAGGTGCAATTCTGAAATTTTTTGCTTTTTCCTGCTAATCCTAGCATGATAAAGAAGATTCAAAGAGAGTGAGATGCCAGCTCCTTTCATTCAGTCAGTAGCTTCAAACATTTCTGGTATATGAAAAACATGTTTTTCAATGGCAAAAATCAATGAATATTGTAAATGCACAAACAGTAATATCTCAACATTGCACGGTGCAATTCTGAAATTTTTAGCTTTTTCCTGTTAATCCTAGCATGATAAAGAAGATTCAAAGAGAGTGAGATGCCAGCTCCTTTCATTCAGTCAGTAGCCTCAAACATTTCTGGTATATGAAAAACATGTTTTTCAATGGCAAAAATCAATGAATATTGTAAATGCACAAACAGTAATATCTCCACATTGCAAGGTGCAATTCTGAAATTTTTTGCTTTTTCCTGTTAATCCTAGCATGATAAAGAAGATTCAAAGAGAGTGAGATGCCAGCTCCTTTCATTCAGTCAGTAGCTTCAAACATTTCTGGTATATGAAAAACATGTTTTTCAATGGCAAAAATCAATGAATATTGTAAATGCACAAACAGTAATATCTCCACATTGCACGGTGCAATTATGAAATTGTTAGCTTTTTCCTGTTAATCCTAGCATGATAAAGAAGATTCAAAGAGAGTGAGATGCCAGCTCCTTTCATTCAGTCAGTAGCTTCAAACATTTCTGGTATATGAAAAACATGTTTTTCAATGGCAAAAATCAATGAATATTGTAAATGCACAAACAGTAATATCTCCACATTGCACGGTGCAATTCTGAAATTTTTAGCTTTTTCCTGTTAATCCTAGCATGATAAAGAAGATTCAAAGAGAGTGAGATGCCAGCTCCTTTCATTCAGTCAGTAGCTTCAAACATTTCTGGTATATGAAAAACATGTTTTTCAATGGCAAAAATCAATGAATATTGTAAATGCACAAACAGTAATATCTCCACATTGCAAGGTGCAATTCTGAAATTTTTTGCTTTTTCCTGCTAATCCTAGCATGATAAAGAAGATTCAAAGAGAGTGAGATGCCAGCTCCTTTCATTCAGTCAGTAGCTTCAAACATTTCTGGTATATGAAAAACATGTTTTTCAATGGCAAAAATCAATGAATATTGTAAATGCACAAACAGTAATATCTCCACATTGCACGGTGCAATTCTGAAATTTTTAGCTTTTTCCTGTTAATCCTAGCATGATAAAGAAGATTCAAAGAGAGTGCTCCTTTCATTCAGTCAGTAGCTTCAAACATTTCTGGTATATGAAAAACATGTTTTTCAATGGCAAAAATCAATGAATATTGTAAATGCACAAACAGTAATATCTCCACATTGCAAGGTGCAATTCTGAAATTTTTTGCTTTTTCCTGCTAATCCTAGCATGATAAAGAAGATTCAAAGAGAGTGAGATGCCAGCTCCTTTCATTCAGTCAGTAGCTTCAAACATTTCTGGTATATGAAAAACATGTTTTTCAATGGCAAAAATCAATGAATATTGTAAATGCACAAACAGTAATATCTCCACATTGCACGGTGCAATTCTGAAATTTTTAGCTTTTTCCTGTTAATCCTAGCATGATAAAGAAGATTCAAAGAGAGTGAGATGCCAGCTCCTTTCATTCAGTCAGTAGCTTCAAACATTTCTGGTATATGAAAAACATGTTTTTCAATGGCAAAAATCAATGAATATTGTAAATGCACAAACAGTAATATCTCCACATTGCAAGGTGCAATTCTGAAATTTTTTGCTTTTTCCTGCTAATCCTAGCATGATAAAGAAGATTCAAAGAGAGTGAGATGCCAGCTCCTTTCATTCAGTCAGTAGCTTCAAACATTTCTGGTATATGAATAACATGATGTTTTTCAATGGCAAAAATCAATGAATATTGTAAATGCACAAACAGTAATTTCTCCGCATTGCAAGGTGCAATTCTGAAATTTTTGCTTTTTCCTGCTCCTCTTAGCATGATAAAGAAGATTCAAAGAGAGTGAGATGCCAGCTCCTTTCATTCAGTCAGTAGCTTCAAACATTTCTGGTATATGAAAAACATGTTTTCAATGGCAAAAATCAATGAATATTGTAAATGCACAAACAGTAATATCTCCACATTGCAAGGTGCAATTCTGAAATTTTTGCTTTTTCCTGCTAACCTAGCATGATAAAGAAGATTCAAAGAGAGTGAGATGCCAGCTCCTTTCATTCAGTCAGTAGCTTCAATCATTTCTGGACGTTTTTCAATGGCAAAAATCAATGAATATTGTAAATGCACAAACAGTAATTTCTCCGCATTGCAAGGTGCAATTCTGAAATTTTTTGCTTTTTCCTGCTCCTCTTAGTATGATAAAGAAGATTCAAAGAGAGTGAGATGCCAGCTCCTTTCATTCAGTCAGTAGCTTCAAACATTTCTGGTATATGAATAACATGATGTTTTTCAATGGCAAAAATCAATGAATATTGTAAATGCACAAACAGTAATTTCTCCGCATTGCAAGGTGCAATTCTGAAATTTTTTGCTTTTTCCTGCTCCTCTTAGCATGATAAAGAAGATTCAAAGAGAGTGAGATGCCAGCTCCTTTCATTCAGTCAGTAGCTTCAATCATTTCTGGTATATGAATAACATGATGTTTTTCAATGGCAAAAATTAATGAATATTGTAAATGCACAAACAGTAATATCTCCGCATTGCAAGGTGCAATTCTGAAATTTTTTGCTTTTTCCTGCTCCTCTTAGCATGATAAAGAAGATTCAAAGAGAGTGAGATGCCAGCTCCTTTCATTCAGTCAGTAGCTTCAATCATTTCTGGACGTTTTTCAATGGCAAAAATCAATGAATATTGTAAATGCACAAACAGTAATTTCTCCGCATTGAAGGTGCAATTCTGAAATTTTTTGCTTTTTCCTGCTCCTCTTAGCATGGTACAGAAGACTCAAAGAGAGTGAGATGCCAGCTCCTTTCATTCAGTCAGTAGCTTCAATCATTTCTGGACGTTTTTCAACGGCAAAAATCAATGAATATTGTAGATGCACAAACAGTAATTTCTCCACATTGCAAGGTGCAATTCTGAAATTTTTTGCTTTTTCCTGCTCCTCTTAGCATGATAAAGAAGATTCAAAGAGACTGAGATGCCAGCTCCTTTCATTCAGTCAGTAGCTTCAATCATTTCTGGACGTTTTTCAATGGCAAAAATCAATGAATATTGTAAATGCACAAACAGTAATTTCTCCGCATTGCAAGGTGCAATTCTGAAATTTTTTGCTTTTTCCTGCTCCTCTTAGCATGATAAAGAAGATTCAAAGAGAGTGAGATGCCAGCTCCTTTCATTCAGTCAGTAGCTTCAATCATTTCTGGATGTTTTTCAATGGCAAAAATCAATGAATATTGTAAATGCACAAACAGTAATTTCTCCGCATTGCAAGGTGCAATTCTGAAATTTTTTGCTTTTTCCTGCTCCTCTTAGCATGATAAAGAAGATTCAAAGAGAGTGAGATGCCAGCTCCTTTCATTCAGTCAGTAGCTTCAAACATTTCTGGTATATGAAAAACATGTTTTTCAATGGCAAAAATCAATGAATATTGTAAATGCACAAACAGTAATATCTCCACATTGCACGGTGCAATTCTGAAATTTTTAGCTTTTTCCTGTTAATCCTAGCATGATAAAGAAGATTCAAAGAGAGTGAGATGCCAGCTCCTTTCATTCAGTCAGTAGCTTCAAACATTTCTGGTATATGAAAAACATGTTTTTCAATGGCAAAAATCAATGAATATTGTAAATGCACAAACAGTAATATCTCCACATTGCAAGGTGCAATTCTGAAATTTTTTGCTTTTTCCTGCTAATCCTAGCATGATAAAGAAGATTCAAAGAGAGTGAGATGCCAGCTCCTTTCATTCAGTCAGTAGCTTCAAACATTTCTGGTATATGAAAAACATGTTTTTCAATGGCAAAAATCAATGAATATTGTAAATGCACAAACAGTAATATCTCCACATTGCACGGTGCAATTATGAAATTTTTAGCTTTTTCCTGTTAATCCTAGCATGATAAAGAAGATTCAAAGAGAGTGAGATGCCAGCTCCTTTCATTCAGTCAGTAGCTTCAAACATTTCTGGTATATGAAAAACATGTTTTTCAATGGCAAAAATCAATGAATATTGTAAATGCACAAACAGTAATATCTCCACATTGCAAGGTGCAATTCTGAAATTTTTTGCTTTTTCCTGCTAATCCTAGCATGATAAAGAAGATTCAAAGAGAGTGAGATGCCAGCTCCTTTCATTCAGTCAGTAGCTTCAAACATTTCTGGTATATGAAAAACATGTTTTTCAATGGCAAAAATCAATGAATATTGTAAATGCACAAACAGTAATATCTCAACATTGCACGGTGCAATTCTGAAATTTTTAGCTTTTTCCTGTTAATCCTAGCATGATAAAGAAGATTCAAAGAGAGTGAGATGCCAGCTCCTTTCATTCAGTCAGTAGCCTCAAACATTTCTGGTATATGAAAAACATGTTTTTCAATGGCAAAAATCAATGAATATTGTAAATGCACAAACAGTAATATCTCCACATTGCAAGGTGCAATTCTGAAATTTTTTGCTTTTTCCTGTTAATCCTAGCATGATAAAGAAGATTCAAAGAGAGTGAGATGCCAGCTCCTTTCATTCAGTCAGTAGCTTCAAACATTTCTGGTATATGAAAAACATGTTTTTCAATGGCAAAAATCAATGAATATTGTAAATGCACAAACAGTAATATCTCCACATTGCAAGGTGCAATTCTGAAATTTTTTGCTTTTTCCTGCTAATCCTAGCATGATAAAGAAGATTCAAAGAGAGTGAGATGCCAGCTCCTTTCATTCAGTCAGTAGCTTCAAACATTTCTGGTATATGAAAAACATGTTTTTCAATGGCAAAAATCAATGAATATTGTAAATGCACAAACAGTAATATCTCCACATTGCACGGTGCAATTATGAAATTTTTAGCTTTTTCCTGTTAATCCTAGCATGATAAAGAAGATTCAAAGAGAGTGAGATGCCAGCTCCTTTCATTCAGTCAGTAGCTTCAAACATTTCTGGTATATGAAAAACATGTTTTTCAATGGCAAAAATCAATGAATATTGTAAATGCACAAACAGTAATATCTCCACATTGCAAGGTGCAATTCTGAAATTTTTTGCTTTTTCCTGCTAATCCTAGCATGATAAAGAAGATTCAAAGAGAGTGAGATGCCAGCTCCTTTCATTCAGTCAGTAGCTTCAAACATTTCTGGTATATGAAAAACATGTTTTTCAATGGCAAAAATCAATGAATATTGTAAATGCACAAACAGTAATATCTCAACATTGCACGGTGCAATTCTGAAATTTTTAGCTTTTTCCTGTTAATCCTAGCATGATAAAGAAGATTCAAAGAGAGTGAGATGCCAGCTCCTTTCATTCAGTCAGTAGCCTCAAACATTTCTGGTATATGAAAAACATGTTTTTCAATGGCAAAAATCAATGAATATTGTAAATGCACAAACAGTAATATCTCCACATTGCAAGGTGCAATTCTGAAATTTTTTGCTTTTTCCTGTTAATCCTAGCATGATAAAGAAGATTCAAAGAGAGTGAGATGCCAGCTCCTTTCATTCAGTCAGTAGCTTCAAACATTTCTGGTATATGAAAAACATGTTTTTCAATGGCAAAAATCAATGAATATTGTAAATGCACAAACAGTAATATCTCCACATTGCAAGGTGCAATTCTGAAATTTTTTGCTTTTTCCTGCTAATCCTAGCATGATAAAGAAGATTCAAAGAGAGTGAGATGCCAGCTCCTTTCATTCAGTCAGTAGCTTCAAACATTTCTGGTATATGAAAAACATGTTTTTCAATGGCAAAAATCAATGAATATTGTAAATGCACAAACAGTAATATCTCCACATTGCACGGTGCAATTATGAAATTTTTAGCTTTTTCCTGTTAATCCTAGCATGATAAAGAAGATTCAAAGAGAGTGAGATGCCAGCTCCTTTCATTCAGTCAGTAGCTTCAAACATTTCTGGTATATGAAAAACATGTTTTTCAATGGCAAAAATCAATGAATATTGTAAATGCACAAACAGTAATATCTCCACATTGCAAGGTGCAATTCTGAAATTTTTTGCTTTTTCCTGCTAATCCTAGCATGATAAAGAAGATTCAAAGAGAGTGAGATGCCAGCTCCTTTCATTCAGTCAGTAGCTTCAAACATTTCTGGTATATGAAAAACATGTTTTTCAATGGCAAAAATCAATGAATATTGTAAATGCACAAACAGTAATATCTCAACATTGCACGGTGCAATTCTGAAATTTTTAGCTTTTTCCTGTTAATCCTAGCATGATAAAGAAGATTCAAAGAGAGTGAGATGCCAGCTCCTTTCATTCAGTCAGTAGCCTCAAACATTTCTGGTATATGAAAAACATGTTTTTCAATGGCAAAAATCAATGAATATTGTAAATGCACAAACAGTAATATCTCCACATTGCAAGGTGCAATTCTGAAATTTTTTGCTTTTTCCTGTTAATCCTAGCATGATAAAGAAGATTCAAAGAGAGTGAGATGCCAGCTCCTTTCATTCAGTCAGTAGCTTCAAACATTTCTGGTATATGAAAAACATGTTTTTCAATGGCAAAAATCAATGAATATTGTAAATGCACAAACAGTAATATCTCCACATTGCAAGGTGCAATTCTGAAATTTTTTGCTTTTTCCTGCTAATCCTAGCATGATAAAGAAGATTCAAAGAGAGTGAGATGCCAGCTCCTTTCATTCAGTCAGTAGCTTCAAACATTTCTGGTATATGAAAAACATGTTTTTCAATGGCAAAAATCAATGAATATTGTAAATGCACAAACAGTAATATCTCCACATTGCACGGTGCAATTATGAAATTTTTAGCTTTTTCCTGTTAATCCTAGCATGATAAAGAAGATTCAAAGAGAGTGAGATGCCAGCTCCTTTCATTCAGTCAGTAGCTTCAAACATTTCTGGTATATGAAAAACATGTTTTTCAATGGCAAAAATCAATGAATATTGTAAATGCACAAACAGTAATATCTCCACATTGCAAGGTGCAATTCTGAAATTTTTTGCTTTTTCCTGCTAATCCTAGCATGATAAAGAAGATTCAAAGAGAGTGAGATGCCAGCTCCTTTCATTCAGTCAGTAGCTTCAAACATTTCTGGTATATGAAAAACATGTTTTTCAATGGCAAAAATCAATCAATATTGTAAATGCACAAACAGTAATATCTCCACATTGCACGGTGCAATTCTGAAATTTTTAGCTTTTTCCTGTTAATCCTAGCATGATAAAGAAGATTCAAAGAGAGTGAGATGCCAGCTCCTTTCATTCAGTCAGTAGCTTCAAACATTTCTGGTATATGAAAAACATGTTTTTCAATGGCAAAAATCAATGAATATTGTAAATGCACAAACAGTAATATCTCCACATTGCAAGGTGCAATTCTGAAATTTTTTGCTTTTTCCTGCTAATCCTAGCATGATAAAGAAGATTCAAAGAGAGTGAGATGCCAGCTCCTTTCATTCAGTCAGTAGCTTCAAACATTTCTGGTATATGAAAAACATGTTTTTCAATGGCAAAAATCAATGAATATTGTAAATGCACAAACAGTAATATCTCCACATTGCACGGTGCAATTATGAAATTTTTAGCTTTTTCCTGTTAATCCTAGCATGATAAAGAAGATTCAAAGAGAGTGAGATGCCAGCTCCTTTCATTCAGTCAGTAGCTTCAAACATTTCTGGTATATGAAAAACATGTTTTTCAATGGCAAAAATCAATGAATATTGTAAATGCACAAACAGTAATATCTCCACATTGCACGGTGCAATTCTGAAATTTTTAGCTTTTTCCTGTTAATCCTAGCATGATAAAGAAGATTCAAAGAGAGTGAGATGCCAGCTCCTTTCATTCAGTCAGTAGCTTCAAACATTTCTGGTATATGAAAAACATGTTTTTCAATGGCAAAAATCAATGAATATTGTAAATGCACAAACAGTAATATCTCCACATTGCAAGGTGCAATTCTGAAATTTTTTGCTTTTTCCTGCTAATCCTAGCATGATAAAGAAGATTCAAAGAGAGTGAGATGCCAGCTCCTTTCATTCAGTCAGTAGCTTCAAACATTTCTGGTATATGAAAAACATGTTTTTCAATGGCAAAAATCAATGAATATTGTAAATGCACAAACAGTAATATCTCCACATTGCACGGTGCAATTCTGAAATTTTTAGCTTTTTCCTGTTAATCCTAGCATGATAAAGAAGATTCAAAGAGAGTGAGATGCCAGCTCCTTTCATTCAGTCAGTAGCTTCAAACATTTCTGGTATATGAAAAACATGTTTTTCAATGGCAAAAATCAATGAATATTGTAAATGCACAAACAGTAATATCTCCACATTGCAAGGTGCAATTCTGAAATTTTTTGCTTTTTCCTGCTAATCCTAGCATGATAAAGAAGATTCAAAGAGAGTGAGATGCCAGCTCCTTTCATTCAGTCAGTAGCTTCAAACATTTCTGGTATATGAAAAACATGTTTTTCAATGGCAAAAATCAATGAATATTGTAAATGCACAAACAGTAATATCTCCACATTGCACGGTGCAATTCTGAAATTTTTAGCTTTTTCCTGTTAATCCTAGCATGATAAAGAAGATTCAAAGAGAGTGAGATGCCAGCTCCTTTCATTCAGTCAGTAGCTTCAAACATTTCTGGTATATGAAAAACATGTTTTTCAATGGCAAAAATCAATGAATATTGTAAATGCACAAACAGTAATATCTCCACATTGCAAGGTGCAATTCTGAAATTTTTTGCTTTTTCCTGCTAATCCTAGCATGATAAAGAAGATTCAAAGAGAGTGAGATGCCAGCTCCTTTCATTCAGTCAGTAGCTTCAAACATTTCTGGTATATGAATAACATGATGTTTTTCAATGGCAAAAATCAATGAATATTGTAAATGCACAAACAGTAATTTCTCCGCATTGCAAGGTGCAATTCTGAAATTTTTGCTTTTTCCTGCTCCTCTTAGCATGATAAAGAAGATTCAAAGAGAGTGAGATGCCAGCTCCTTTCATTCAGTCAGTAGCTTCAATCATTTCTGGACGTTTTTCAATGGCAAAAATCAATGAATATTGTAAATGCACAAACAGTAATTTCTCCGCATTGCAAGGTGCAATTCTGAAATTTTTTGCTTTTTCCTGCTCCTCTTAGCATGATAAAGAAGATTCAAAGAGAGTGAGATGCCAGCTCCTTTCATTCAGTCAGTAGCTTCAATCATTTCTGGACGTTTTTCAATGGCAAAAATCAATGAATATTGTAAATGCACAAACAGTAATTTCTCCGCATTGCAAGGTGCAATTCTGAAATTTTTTGCTTTTTCCTGCTCCTCTTAGTATGATAAAGAAGATTCAAAGAGAGTGAGATGCCAGCTCCTTTCATTCAGTCAGTAGCTTCAAACATTTCTGGTATATGAATAACATGATGTTTTTCAATGGCAAAAATCAATGAATATTGTAAATGCACAAACAGTAATTTCTCCGCATTGCAAGGTGCAATTCTGAAATTTTTTGCTTTTTCCTGCTCCTCTTAGCATGATAAAGAAGATTCAAAGAGAGTGAGATGCCAGCTCCTTTCATTCAGTCAGTAGCTTCAATCATTTCTGGTATATGAATAACATGATGTTTTTCAATGGCAAAAATTAATGAATATTGTAAATGCACAAACAGTAATATCTCCGCATTGCAAGGTGCAATTCTGAAATTTTTTGCTTTTTCCTGCTCCTCTTAGCATGATAAAGAAGATTCAAAGAGAGTGAGATGCCAGCTCCTTTCATTCAGTCAGTAGCTTCAATCATTTCTGGACGTTTTTCAATGGCAAAAATCAATGAATATTGTAAATGCACAAACAGTAATTTCTCCGCTTTGAAGGTGCAATTCTGAAATTTTTTGCTTTTTCCTGCTCCTCTTAGCATGATAAAGAAGATTCAAAGAGAGTGAGATGCCAGCTCCTTTCATTCAGTCAGTAGCTTCAAACATTTCTGGTATATGAATAACATGATGTTTTTCAATGGCAAAAATCAATGAATATTGTAAATGCACAAACAGTAATTTCTCCGCATTGCAAGGTGCAATTCTGAAATTTTTTGCTTTTTCCTGCTCCTCTTAGCATGATAAAGAAGATTCAGAGAGTGAGATGAGAGCTCCTTTCATTCAGTCAGTAGCTTCAATCATTTCTGGACGTTTTTCAATGGCAAAAATCAATGAATATTGTAAATGCACAAACAGTAATTTCTCCGCATTGCAAGGTGCAATTCTGAAATGTTTTGCTTTTTCCTGCTCCTCTTAGCATGATAAAGAAGATTCAGAGAGTGAGATGCCAGCTCCTTTCATTCAGTCAGTAGCTTCAATCATTTCTGGACGTTTTTCAATGGCAAAAATCAATGAATATTGTAAATGCACAAACAGTAATTTCTCCGCATTGCAAGGTGCAATTCTGAAATTTTTTGCTTTTTCCTGCTCCTCTTAGCATGATAAAGAAGATTCAAAGAGAGTGATATGCCAGCTCCTTTCATTCAGTCAGTAGCTTCAATCATTTCTGGTATATGAATAACATGATGTTTTTCAATGGCAAAAATCAATGAATATTGTAAATGCACAAACAGTAATTTCTCCGCATTGCAAGGTGCAATTCTGAAATTTTTTGCTTTTTCCTGCTCCTCTTAGCATGATAAAGAAGATTCAAAGAGAGTGAGATGCCAGCTCCTTTCATTCAGTCAGTAGCTTCAATCATTTCTGGACGTTTTTCAATGGCAAAAATCAATGAATATTGTAAATGCACAAACAGTAATTTCTCCGCATTGCAAGGTGCAATTCTGAAATTTTTTGCTTTTTCCTGCTCCTCTTAGTATGATAAAGAAGATTCAAAGAGAGTGAGATGCCAGCTCCTTTCATTCAGTCAGTAGCTTCAAACATTTCTGGTATATGAATAACATGATGTTTTTCAATGGCAAAAATCAATGAATATTGTAAATGCACAAACAGTAATTTCTCCGCATTGCAAGGTGCAATTCTGAAATTTTTTGCTTTTTCCTGCTCCTCTTAGCATGATAAAGAAGATTCAAAGAGAGTGAGATGCCAGCTCCTTTCATTCAGTCAGTAGCTTCAATCATTTCTGGTATATGAATAACATGATGTTTTTCAATGGCAAAAATTAATGAATATTGTAAATGCACAAACAGTAATATCTCCGCATTGCAAGGTGCAATTCTGAAATTTTTTGCTTTTTCCTGCTCCTCTTAGCATGATAAAGAAGATTCAAAGAGAGTGAGATGCCAGCTCCTTTCATTCAGTCAGTAGCTTCAATCATTTCTGGACGTTTTTCAATGGCAAAAATCAATGAATATTGTAAATGCACAAACAGTAATTTCTCCGCATTGAAGGTGCAATTCTGAAATTTTTTGCTTTTTCCTGCTCCTCTTAGCATGATAAAGAAGATTCAAAGAGAGTGAGATGCCAGCTCCTTTCATTCAGTCAGTAGCTTCAAACATTTCTGGTATATGAATAACATGATGTTTTTCAATGGCAAAAATCAATGAATATTGTAAATGCACAAACAGTAATTTCTCCGCATTGCAAGGTGCAATTCTGAAATTTTTTGCTTTTTCCTGCTCCTCTTAGCATGATAAAGAAGATTCAAAGAGAGTGAGATGAGAGCTCCTTTCATTCAGTCAGTAGCTTCAATCATTTCTGGACGTTTTTCAATGGCAAAAATCAATGAATATTGTAAATGCACAAACAGTAATTTCTCCGCATTGCAAGGTGCAATTCTGAAATGTTTTGCTTTTTCCTGCTCCTCTTAGCATGATAAAGAAGATTCAGAGAGTGAGATGCCAGCTCCTTTCATTCAGTCAGTAGCTTCAATCATTTCTGGACGTTTTTCAATGGCAAAAATCAATGAATATTATAAATGCACAAACAGTAATTTCTCCGCATTGCAAGGTGCAATTCTGAAATTTTTTGCTTTTTCCTGCTCCTCTTAGCATGATAAAGAAGATTCAAAGAGAGTGATATGCCAGCTCCTTTCATTCAGTCAGTAGCTTCAATCATTTCTGGTATATGAATAACATGATGTTTTTCAATGGCAAAAATCAATGAATATTGTAAATGCACAAACAGTAATTTCTCCGCATTGCAAGGTGCAATTCTGAAATTTTTTGCTTTTTCCTGCTCCTCTTAGCATGATAAAGAAGATTCAAAGAGAGTGAGATGCCAGCTCCTTTCATTCAGTCAGTAGCTTCAATCATTTCTGGACGTTTTTCAATGGCAAAAATCAATGAATATTGTAAATGCACAAACAGTAATTTCTCCGCATTGCAAGGTGCAATTCTGAAATTTTTTGCTTTTTCCTGCTCCTCTTAGCATGGTAAAGAAGACTCAAAGAGAGTGAGATGCCAGCTCCTTTCATTCAGTCAGTAGCTTCAATCATTTCTGGACGTTTTTCAACGGCAAAAATCAATGAATATTGTAGATGCACAAACAGTAATTTCTCCGCATTGCAAGGTGCAATTCTGAAATTTTTTGCTTTTTCCTGCTCCTCTTAGCATGATAAAGAAGATTCAAAGAGACTGAGATGCCAGCTCCTTTCATTCAGTCAGTAGCTTCAATCATTTCTGGACGTTTTTCAATGGCAAAAATCAATGAATATTGTAAATGCACAAACAGTAATTTCTCCGCATTGCAAGGTGCAATTCTGAAATTTTTTGCTTTTTCCTGCTCCTCTTAGCATGATAAAGAAGATTCAAAGAGAGTGAGATGCCAGCTCCTTTCATTCAGTCAGTAGCTTCAATCATTTCTGGATGTTTTTCAATGGCAAAAATCAATGAATATTGTAAATGCACAAACAGTAATTTCTCCGCATTGCAAGGTGCAATTCTGAAATTTTTTGCTTTTTCCTGCTCCTCTTAGCATGATAAAGAAGATTCAAAGAGAGTGAGATGCCAGCTCCTTTCATTCAGTCAGTAGCTTCAAACATTTCTGGTATATGAAAAACATGTTTTTCAATGGCAAAAATCAATGAATATTGTAAATGCACAAACAGTAATATCTCCACATTGCACGGTGCAATTCTGAAATTTTTAGCTTTTTCCTGTTAATCCTAGCATGATAAAGAAGATTCAAAGAGAGTGAGATGCCAGCTCCTTTCATTCAGTCAGTAGCTTCAAACATTTCTGGTATATGAAAAACATGTTTTTCAATGGCAAAAATCAATGAATATTGTAAATGCACAAACAGTAATATCTCCACATTGCAAGGTGCAATTCTGAAATTTTTTGCTTTTTCCTGCTAATCCTAGCATGATAAAGAAGATTCAAAGAGAGTGAGATGCCAGCTCCTTTAATTCAGTCAGTAGCTTCAAACATTTCTGGTATATGAAAAACATGTTTTTCAATGGCAAAAATCAATGAATATTGTAAATGCACAAACAGTAATATCTCCACATTGCACGGTGCAATTATGAAATTTTTAGCTTTTTCCTGTTAATCCTAGCATGATAAAGAAGATTCAAAGAGAGTGAGATGCCAGCTCCTTTCATTCAGTCAGTAGCTTCAAACATTTCTGGTATATGAAAAACATGTTTTTCAATGGCAAAAATCAATGAATATTGTAAATGCACAAACAGTAATATCTCCACATTGCAAGGTGCAATTCTGAAATTTTTTGCTTTTTCCTGCTAATCCTAGCATGATAAAGAAGATTCAAAGAGAGTGAGATGCCAGCTCCTTTCATTCAGTCAGTAGCTTCAATCATTTCTGGACGTTTTTCAATGGCAAAAATCAATGAATATTGTAAATGCACAAACAGTAATTTCTCCGCATTGCAAGGTGCAATTCTGAAATTTTTTGCTTTTTCCTGCTCCTCTTAGCATGATAAAGAAGATTCAAAGAGAGTGAGATGCCAGCTCCTTTCATTCAGTCAGTAGCTTCAATCATTTCTGGATGTTTTTCAATGGCAAAAATCAATGAATATTGTAAATGCACAAACAGTAATTTCTCCGCATTGCAAGGTGCAATTCTGAAATTTTTTGCTTTTTCCTGCTCCTCTTAGCATGATAAAGAAGATTCAAAGAGAGTGAGATGCCAGCTCCTTTCATTCAGTCAGTAGCTTCAAACATTTCTGGTATATGAAAAACATGTTTTTCAATGGCAAAAATCAATGAATATTGTAAATGCACAAACAGTAATATCTCCACATTGCAAGGTGCAATTCTGAAATTTTTTGCTTTTTCCTGCTAATCCTAGCATGATAAAGAAGATTCAAAGAGAGTGAGATGCCAGCTCCTTTCATTCAGTCAGTAGCTTCAAACATTTCTGGACGTTTTTCAATGGCAAAAATCAATGAATATTGTAAATGCACAAACAGTAATTTCTCCGCATTGCAAGGTGCAATTCTGAAATGTTTTGCTTTTTCCTGCTCCTCTTAGCATGATAAAGAAGATTCAGAGAGTGAGATGCCAGCTCCTTTCATTCAGTCAGTAGCTTCAATCATTTCTGGACGTTTTTCAATGGCAAAAATCAATGAATATTGTAAATGCACAAACAGTAATTTCTCCGCATTGCAAGGTGCAATTCTGAAATTTTTTGCTTTTTCCTGCTCCTCTTAGCATGATAAAGAAGATTCAAAGAGAGTGATATGCCAGCTCCTTTCATTCAGTCAGTAGCTTCAATCATTTCTGGTATATGAATAACATGATGTTTTTCAATGGCAAAAATCAATGAATATTGTAAATGCACAAACAGTAATTTCTCCGCATTGCAAGGTGCAATTCTGAAATTTTTTGCTTTTTCCTGCTCCTCTTAGCATGATAAAGAAGATTCAAAGAGAGTGAGATGCCAGCTCCTTTCATTCAGTCAGTAGCTTCAATCATTTCTGGACGTTTTTCAATGGCAAAAATCAATGAATATTGTAAATGCACAAACAGTAATTTCTCCGCATTGCAAGGTGCAATTCTGAAATTTTTTGCTTTTTCCTGCTCCTCTTAGCATGGTAAAGAAGACTCAAAGAGAGTGAGATGCCAGCTCCTTTCATTCAGTCAGTAGCTTCAATCATTTCTGGACGTTTTTCAACGGCAAAAATCAATGAATATTGTAGATGCACAAACAGTAATTTCTCCGCATTGCAAGGTGCAATTCTGAAATTTTTTGCTTTTTCCTGCTCCTCTTAGCATGATAAAGAAGATT
Source organism: Phyllobates terribilis (assembly GCF_046119375.1). NCBI lineage: Eukaryota > Metazoa > Chordata > Amphibia > Anura > Dendrobatidae > Phyllobates > Phyllobates terribilis. The sequence goes on from NW_027365471.1 coordinate 80,728, forward strand.
CAAAGAGACTGAGATGCCAGCTCCTTTCATTCAGTCAGTAGCTTCAATCATTTCTGGACGTTTTTCAATGGCAAAAATCAATGAATATTGTAAATGCACAAACAGTAATTTCTCCGCATTGCAAGGTGCAATTCTGAAATTTTTTGCTTTTTCCTGCTCCTCTTAGCATGATAAAGAAGATTCAAAGAGAGTGAGATGCCAGCTCCTTTCATTCAGTCAGTAGCTTCAATCATTTCTGGATGTTTTTCAATGGCAAAAATCAATGAATATTGTAAATGCACAAACAGTAATTTCTCCACATTGCAAGGTGCAATTCTGAAATTTTTTGCTTTTTCCTGCTCCTCTTAGCATGATAAAGAAGATTCAAAGAGAGTGAGATGCCAGCTCCTTTCATTCAGTCAGTAGCTTCAAACATTTCTGGTATATGAAAAACATGTTTTTCAATGGCAAAAATCAATGAATATTGTAAATGCACAAACAGTAATATCTCCACATTGCACGGTGCAATTCTGAAATTTTTAGCTTTTTCCTGTTAATCCTAGCATGATAAAGAAGATTCAAAGAGAGTGAGATGCCAGCTCCTTTCATTCAGTCAGTAGCTTCAAACATTTCTGGTATATGAAAAACATGTTTTTCAATGGCAAAAATCAATGAATATTGTAAATGCACAAACAGTAATATCTCCACATTGCAAGGTGCAATTCTGAAATTTTTTGCTTTTTCCTGCTAATCCTAGCATGATAAAGAAGATTCAAAGAGAGTGAGATGCCAGCTCCTTTCATTCAGTCAGTAGCTTCAAACATTTCTGGTATATGAAAAACATGTTTTTCAATGGCAAAAATCAATGAATATTGTAAATGCACAAACAGTAATATCTCCACATTGCAAGGTGCAATTCTGAAATTTTTTGCTTTTTCCTGCTAATCCTAGCATGATAAAGAAGATTCAAAGAGAGTGAGATGCCAGCTCCTTTCATTCAGTCAGTAGCTTCAATCATTTCTGGACGTTTTTCAATGGCAAAAATCAATGAATATTGTAAATGCACAAACAGTAATTTCTCCGCATTGCAAGGTGCAATTCTGAAATTTTTTGCTTTTTCCTGCTCCTCTTAGCATGATAAAGAAGATTCAAAGAGAGTGAGATGCCAGCTCCTTTCATTCAGTCAGTAGCTTCAATCATTTCTGGATGTTTTTCATTGGCAAAAATCAATGAATATTGTAAATGCACAAACAGTAATTTCTCCGCATTGCAAGGTGCAATTCTGAAATTTTTTGCTTTTTCCTGCTCCTCTTAGCATGATAAAGAAGATTCAAAGAGAGTGAGATGCCAGCTCCTTTCATTCAGTCAGTAGCTTCAAACATTTCTGGTATATGAAAAACATGTTTTTCAATGGCAAAAATCAATGAATATTGTAAATGCACAAACAGTAATATCTCCACATTGCAAGGTGCAATTCTGAAATTTTTTGCTTTTTCCTGCTAATCCTAGCATGATAAAGAAGATTCAAAGAGAGTGAGATGCCAGCTCCTTTCATTCAGTCAGTAGCTTCAAACATTTCTGGTATATGAAAAACATGTTTTTCAATGGCAAAAATCAATGAATATTGTAAATGCACAAACAGTAATATCTCCACATTGCACGGTGCAATTCTGAAATTTTTAGCTTTTTCCTGTTAATCCTAGCATGATAAAGAAGATTCAAAGAGAGTGAGATGCCAGCTCCTTTCATTCAGTCAGTAGCTTCAAACATTTCTGGTATATGAAAAACATGTTTTTCAATGGCAAAAATCAATGAATATTGTAAATGCACAAACAGTAATATCTCCACATTGCAAGGTGCAATTCTGAAATTTTTTGCTTTTTCCTGCTAATCCTAGCATGATAAAGAAGATTCAAAGAGAGTGAGATGCCAGCTCCTTTCATTCAGTCAGTAGCTTCAAACATTTCTGGTATATGAATAACATGATGTTTTTCAATGGCAAAAATCAATGAATATTGTAAATGCACAAACAGTAATTTCTCCGCATTGCAAGGTGCAATTCTGAAATTTTTAGCTTTTTCCTGTTAATCCTAGCATGATAAAGAAGATTCAAAGAGAGTGAGATGCCAGCTCCTTTCATTCAGTCAGTAGCTTCAAACATTTCTGGTATATGAAAAACATGTTTTTCAATGGCAAAAATCAATGAATATTGTAAATGCACAAACAGTAATATCTCCACATTGCAAGGTGCAATTCTGAAATTTTTTGCTTTTTCCTGCTAATCCTAGCATGATAAAGAAGATTCAAAGAGAGTGAGATGCCAGCTCCTTTCATTCAGTCAGTAGCTTCAATCATTTCTGGACGTTTTTCAATGGCAAAAATCAATGAATATTGTAAATGCACAAACAGTAATTTCTCCGCATTGCAAGGTGCAATTCTGAAATTTTTTGCTTTTTCCTGCTCCTCTTAGCATGATAAAGAAGATTCAAAGAGAGTGAGATGCCAGCTCCTTTCATTCAGTCAGTAGCTTCAATCATTTCTGGATGTTTTTCAATGGCAAAAATCAATGAATATTGTAAATGCACAAACAGTAATTTCTCCGCATTGCAAGGTGCAATTCTGAAATTTTTTGCTTTTTCCTGCTCCTCTTAGCATGATAAAGAAGATTCAAAGAGAGTGAGATGCCAGCTCCTTTCATTCAGTCAGTAGCTTCAAACATTTCTGGTATATGAAAAACATGTTTTTCAATGGCAAAAATCAATGAATATTGTAAATGCACAAACAGTAATATCTCCACATTGCAAGGTGCAATTCTGAAATTTTTTGCTTTTTCCTGCTAATCCTAGCATGATAAAGAAGATTCAAAGAGAGTGAGATGCCAGCTCCTTTCATTCAGTCAGTAGCTTCAAACATTTCTGGACGTTTTTCAATGGCAAAAATCAATGAATATTGTAAATGCACAAACAGTAATTTCTCCGCATTGCAAGGTGCAATTCTGAAATTTTTTGCTCTTTCCTGCTAATCCTAGCATGATAAAGAAGATTCAAAGAGAGTGAGATGCCAGCTCCTTTCATTCAGTCAGTAGCTTCAATCATTTCTGGACGTTTTTCAATGGTAAAAATCAATGAATATTGTAAATGCACAAACAGTAATTTCTCCGCATTGCAAGGTGCAATTCTGAAATTTTTTGCTTTTTCCTGCTCCTCTTAGCATGATAAAGAAGATTCAAAGAGAGTGAGATGCCAGCTCCTTTCATTCAGTCAGTAGCTTCAATCATTTCTGGATGTTTTTCAATGGCAAAAATCAATGAATATTGTAAATGCACAAACAGTAATTTCTCCGCATTGCAAGGTGCAATTCTGAAATTTTTTGCTTTTTCCTGCTCCTCTTAGCATGATAAAGAAGATTCAAAGAGAGTGAGATGCCAGCTCCTTTCATTCAGTCAGTAGCTTCAAACATTTCTGGTATATGAAAAACATGTTTTTCAATGGCAAAAATCAATGAATATTGTAAATGCACAAACAGTAATATCTCCACATTGCAAGGTGCAATTCTGAAATTTTTTGCTTTTTCCTGCTAATCCTAGCATGATAAAGAAGATTCAAAGAGAGTGAGATGCCAGCTCCTTTCATTCAGTCAGTAGCTTCAAACATTTCTGGACGTTTTTCAATGGCAAAAATCAATGAATATTGTAAATGCACAAACAGTAATTTCTCCGCATTGCAAGGTGCAATTCTGAAATGTTTTGCTTTTTCCTGCTCCTCTTAGCATGATAAAGAAGATTCAGAGAGTGAGATGCCAGCTCCTTTCATTCAGTCAGTAGCTTCAATCATTTCTGGACGTTTTTCAATGGCAAAAATCAATGAATATTGTAAATGCACAAACAGTAATTTCTCCGCATTGCAAGGTGCAATTCTGAAATTTTTTGCTTTTTCCTGCTCCTCTTAGCATGATAAAGAAGATTCAAAGAGAGTGAGATGCCAGCTCCTTTCATTCAGTCAGTAGCTTCAATCATTTCTGGATGTTTTTCAATGGCAAAAATCAATGAATATTGTAAATGCACAAACAGTAATTTCTCCGCATTGCAAGGTGCAATTCTGAAATTTTTTGCTTTTTCCTGCTCCTCTTAGCATGATAAAGAAGATTCAAAGAGAGTGAGATGCCAGCTCCTTTCATTCAGTCAGTAGCTTCAATCATTTCTGGACGTTTTTCAATGGCAAAAATCAATGAATATTGTAAATGCACAAACAGTAATTTCTCCGCATTGCAAGGTGCAATTCTGAAATTTTTTGCTTTTTCCTGCTCCTCTTAGCATGATAAAGAAGATTCAAAGAGAGTGATATGCCAGCTCCTTTCATTCAGTCAGTAGCTTCAATCATTTCTGGTATATGAATAACATGATGTTTTTCAATGGCAAAAATCAATGAATATTGTAAATGCACAAACAGTAATTTCTCCGCATTGCAAGGTGCAATTCTGAAATTTTTTGCTTTTTCCTGCTCCTCTTAGCATGATAAAGAAGATTCAAAGAGAGTGAGATGCCAGCTCCTTTCATTCAGTCAGTAGCTTCAATCATTTCTGGACGTTTTTCAATGGCAAAAATCAATGAATATTGTAAATGCACAAACAGTAATTTCTCCGCATTGCAAGGTGCAATTCTGAAATTTTTTGCTTTTTCCTGCTCCTCTTAGCATGGTAAAGAAGACTCAAAGAGAGTGAGATGCCAGCTCCTTTCATTCAGTCAGTAGCTTCAATCATTTCTGGACGTTTTTCAACGGCAAAAATCAATGAATATTGTAGATGCACAAACAGTAATTTCTCCGCATTGCAAGGTGCAATTCTGAAATTTTTTGCTTTTTCCTGCTCCTCTTAGCATGATAAAGAAGATTCAAAGAGACTGAGATGCCAGCTCCTTTCATTCAGTCAGTAGCTTCAATCATTTCTGGACGTTTTTCAATGGCAAAAATCAATGAATATTGTAAATGCACAAACAGTAATTTCTCCGCATTGCAAGGTGCAATTCTGAAATTTTTTGCTTTTTCCTGCTCCTCTTAGCATGATAAAGAAGATTCAAAGAGAGTGAGATGCCAGCTCCTTTCATTCAGTCAGTAGCTTCAATCATTTCTGGATGTTTTTCAATGGCAAAAATCAATGAATATTGTAAATGCACAAACAGTAATTTCTCCGCATTGCAAGGTGCAATTCTGAAATTTTTTGCTTTTTCCTGCTCCTCTTAGCATGATAAAGAAGATTCAAAGAGAGTGAGATGCCAGCTCCTTTCATTCAGTCAGTAGCTTCAAACATTTCTGGAATATGAAAAACATGTTTTTCAATGGCAAAAATCAATGAATATTGTAAATGCACAAACAGTAATATCTCCACATTGCACGGTGCAATTCTGAAATTTTTAGCTTTTTCCTGTTAATCCTAGCATGATAAAGAAGATTCAAAGAGAGTGAGATGCCAGCTCCTTTCATTCAGTCAGTAGCTTCAAACATTTCTGGTATATGAAAAACATGTTTTTCAATGGCAAAAATCAATGAATATTGTAAATGCACAAACAGTAATATCTCCACATTGCAAGGTGCAATTCTGAAATTTTTTGCTTTTTCCTGCTAATCCTAGCATGATAAAGAAGATTCAAAGAGAGTGAGATGCCAGCTCCTTTCATTCAGTCAGTAGCTTCAAACATTTCTGGTATATGAAAAACATGTTTTTAAATGGCAAAAATCAATGAATATTGTAAATGCACAAACAGTAATATCTCCACATTGCAAGGTGCAATTCTGAAATTTTTTGCTTTTTCCTGCTAATCCTAGCATGATAAAGAAGATTCAAAGAGAGTGAGATGCCAGCTCCTTTCATTCAGTCAGTAGCTTCAATCATTTCTGGACGTTTTTCAATGGCAAAAATCAATGAATATTGTAAATGCACAAACAGTAATTTCTCCGCATTGCAAGGTGCAATTCTGAAATTTTTTGCTTTTTCCTGCTCCTCTTAGCATGATAAAGAAGATTCAAAGAGAGTGAGATGCCAGCTCCTTTCATTCAGTCAGTAGCTTCAATCATTTCTGGATGTTTTTCAATGGCAAAAATCAATGAATATTGTAAATGCACAAACAGTAATTTCTCCGCATTGCAAGGTGCAATTCTGAAATTTTTTGCTTTTTCCTGCTCCTCTTAGCATGATAAAGAAGATTCAAAGAGAGTGAGATGCCAGCTCCTTTCATTCAGTCAGTAGCTTCAAACATTTCTGGTATATGAAAAACATGTTTTTCAATGGCAAAAATCAATGAATATTGTAAATGCACAAACAGTAATATCTCCACATTGCAAGGTGCAATTCTGAAATTTTTTGCTTTTTCCTGCTAATCCTAGCATGATAAAGAAGATTCAAAGAGAGTGAGATGCCAGCTCCTTTCATTCAGTCAGTAGCTTCAAACATTTCTGGTATATGAAAAACATGTTTTTCAATGGCAAAAATCAATGAATATTGTAAATGCACAAACAGTAATATCTCCACATTGCACGGTGCAATTCTGAAATTTTTAGCTTTTTCCTGTTAATCCTAGCATGATAAAGAAGATTCAAAGAGAGTGAGATGCCAGCTCCTTTCATTCAGTCAGTAGCTTCAAACATTTCTGGTATATGAAAAACATGTTTTTCAATGGCAAAAATCAATGAATATTGTAAATGCACAAACAGTAATATCTCCACATTGCAAGGTGCAATTCTGAAATTTTTTGCTTTTTCCTGCTAATCCTAGCATGATAAAGAAGATTCAAAGAGAGTGAGATGCCAGCTCCTTTCATTCAGTCAGTAGCTTCAAACATTTCTGGTATATGAATAACATGATGTTTTTCAATGGCAAAAATCAATGAATATTGTAAATGCACAAACAGTAATTTCTCCGCATTGCAAGGTGCAATTCTGAAATTTTTAGCTTTTTCCTGTTAATCCTAGCATGATAAAGAAGATTCAAAGAGAGTGAGATGCCAGCTCCTTTCATTCAGTCAGTAGCTTCAAACATTTCTGGTATATGAAAAACATGTTTTTCAATGGCAAAAATCAATGAATATTGTAAATGCACAAACAGTAATATCTCCACATTGCAAGGTGCAATTCTGAAATTTTTTGCTTTTTCCTGCTAATCCTAGCATGATAAAGAAGATTCAAAGAGAGTGAGATGCCAGCTCCTTTCATTCAGTCAGTAGCTTCAATCATTTCTGGACGTTTTTCAATGGCAAAAATCAATGAATATTGTAAATGCACAAACAGTAATTTCTCCGCATTGCAAGGTGCAATTCTGAAATTTTTTGCTTTTTCCTGCTCCTCTTAGCATGATAAAGAAGATTCAAAGAGAGTGAGATGCCAGCTCCTTTCATTCAGTCAGTAGCTTCAATCATTTCTGGATGTTTTTCAATGGCAAAAATCAATGAATATTGTAAATGCACAAACAGTAATTTCTCCGCATTGCAAGGTGCAATTCTGAAATTTTTTGCTTTTTCCTGCTCCTCTTAGCATGATAAAGAAGATTCAAAGAGAGTGAGATGCCAGCTCCTTTCATTCAGTCAGTAGCTTCAAACATTTCTGGTATATGAAAAACATGTTTTTCAATGGCAAAAATCAATGAATATTGTAAATGCACAAACAGTAATATCTCCACATTGCAAGGTGCAATTCTGAAATTTTTTGCTTTTTCCTGCTAATCCTAGCATGATAAAGAAGATTCAAAGAGAGTGAGATGCCAGCTCCTTTCATTCAGTCAGTAGCTTCAAACATTTCTGGACGTTTTTCAATGGCAAAAATCAATGAATATTGTAAATGCACAAACAGTAATTTCTCCGCATTGCAAGGTGCAATTCTGAAATTTTTTGCTTTTTCCTGCTAATCCTAGCATGATAAAGAAGATTCAAAGAGAGTGAGATGCCAGCTCCTTTCATTCAGTCAGTAGCTTCAATCATTTCTGGACGTTTTTCAATGGTAAAAATCAATGAATATTGTAAATGCACAAACAGTAATTTCTCCGCATTGCATGGTGCAATTCTGAAATTTTTTGCTTTTTCCTGCTCCTCTTAGCATGATAAAGAAGATTCAAAGAGAGTGAGATGCCAGCTCCTTTCATTCAGTCAGTAGCTTCAATCATTTCTGGATGTTTTTCAATGGCAAAAATCAATGAATATTGTAAATGCACAAACAGTAATTTCTCCGCATTGCAAGGTGCAATTCTGAAATTTTTTGCTTTTTCCTGCTCCTCTTAGCATGATAAAGAAGATTCAAAGAGAGTGAGATGCCAGCTCCTTTCATTCAGTCAGTAGCTTCAAACATTTCTGGTATATGAAAAACATGTTTTTCAATGGCAAAAATCAATGAATATTGTAAATGCACAAACAGTAATATCTCCACATTGCAAGGTGCAATTCTGAAATTTTTTGCTTTTTCCTGCTAATCCTAGCATGATAAAGAAGATTCAAAGAGAGTGAGATGCCAGCTCCTTTCATTCAGTCAGTAGCTTCAAACATTTCTGGACGTTTTTCAATGGCAAAAATCAATGAATATTGTAAATGCACAAACAGTAATTTCTCCGCATTGCAAGGTGCAATTCTGAAATGTTTTGCTTTTTCCTGCTCCTCTTAGCATGATAAAGCAGATTCAGAGAGTGAGATGCCAGCTCCTTTCATTCAGTCAGTAGCTTCAATCATTTCTGGACGTTTTTCAATGGCAAAAATCAATGAATATTGTAAATGCACAAACAGTAATTTCTCCGCATTGCAAGGTGCAATTCTGAAATTTTTTGCTTTTTCCTGCTCCTCTTAGCATGATAAAGAAGATTCAAAGAGAGTGAGATGCCAGCTCCTTTCATTCAGTCAGTAGCTTCAATCATTTCTGGATGTTTTTCAATGGCAAAAATCAATGAATATTGTAAATGCACAAACAGTAATTTCTCCGCATTGCAAGGTGCAATTCTGAAATTTTTTGCTTTTTCCTGCTCCTCTTAGCATGATAAAGAAGATTCAAAGAGAGTGAGATGCCAGCTCCTTTCATTCAGTCAGTAGCTTCAAACATTTCTGGTATATGAAAAACATGTTTTTCAATGGCAAAAATCAATGAATATTGTAAATGCACAAACAGTAATATCTCCACATTGCACGGTGCAATTCTGAAATTTTTAGCTTTTTCCTGTTAATCCTAGCATGATAAAGAAGATTCAAAGAGAGTGAGATGCCAGCTCCTTTCATTCAGTCAGTAGCTTCAAACATTTCTGGTATATGAAAAACATGTTTTTCAATGGCAAAAATCAATGAATATTGTAAATGCACAAACAGTAATAACTCCACATTGCAAGGTGCAATTCTGAAATTTTTTGCTTTTTCCTGCTAATCCTAGCATGATAAAGAAGATTCAAAGAGAGTGAGATGCCAGCTCCTTTCATTCAGTCAGTAGCTTCAAACATTTCTGGTATATGAAAAACATGTTTTTCAATGGCAAAAATCAATGAATATTGTAAATGCACAAACAGTAATATCTCAACATTGCACGGTGCAATTCTGAAATTTTTAGCTTTTTCCTGTTAATCCTAGCATGATAAAGAAGATTCAAAGAGAGTGAGATGCCAGCTCCTTTCATTCAGTCAGTAGCTTCAAACATTTCTGGTATATGAAAAACGTTTTTCAATGGCAAAAATCAATGAATATTGTAAATGCACAAACAGTAATATCTCCACATTGCAAGGTGCAATTCTGAAATTTTTTGCTTTTTCCTGTTAATCCTAGCATGATAAAGAAGATTCAAAGAGAGTGAGATGCCAGCTCCTTTCATTCAGTCAGTAGCTTCAAACATTTCTGGTATATGAAAAACATGTTTTTCAATGGCAAAAATCAATGAATATTGTAAATGCACAAACAGTAATATCTCCACATTGCAAGGTGCAATTCTGAAATTTTTTGCTTTTTCCTGCTCCTCTTAGCATGATAAAGAAGATTCAAAGAGAGTGAGATGCCAGCTCCTTTCATTCAGTCAGTAGCTTCAATCATTTCTGGACGTTTTTCAATGGCAAAAATCAATGAATATTGTAAATGCACAAACAGTAATTTCTCCGCATTGCAAGGTGCAATTCTGAAATTTTTTGCTTTTTCCTGCTCCTCTTAGCATGGTAAAGAAGACTCAAAGAGAGTGAGATGCCAGCTCCTTTCATTCAGTCAGTAGCTTCAATCATTTCTGGACGTTTTTCAACGGCAAAAATCAATGAATATTGTAGATGCACAAACAGTAATTTCTCCGCATTGCAAGGTGCAATTCTGAAATTTTTTGCTTTTTCCTGCTCCTCTTAGCATGATAAAGAAGATTCAAGGAGACTGAGATGCCAGCTCCTTTCATTCAGTCAGTAGCTTCAATCATTTCTGGACGTTTTTCAATGGCAAAAATCAATGAATATTGTAAATGCACAAACAGTAATTTCTCCGCATTGCAAGGTGCAATTCTGAAATTTTTTGCTTTTTCCTGCTCCTCTTAGCATGATAAAGAAGATTCAAAGAGAGTGAGATGCCAGCTCCTTTCATTCAGTCAGTAGCTTCAATCATTTCTGGATGTTTTTCAATGGCAAAAATCAATGAATATTGTAAATGCACAAACAGTAATTTCTCCGCATTGCAAGGTGCAATTCTGAAATTTTTTGCTTTTTCCTGCTCCTCTTAGCATGATAAAGAAGATTCAAAGAGAGTGAGATGCCAGCTCCTTTCATTCAGTCAGTAGCTTCAAACATTTCTGGTATATGAAAAACATGTTTTTCAATGGCAAAAATCAATGAATATTGTAAATGCACAAACAGTAATATCTCCACATTGCACGGTGCAATTCTGAAATTTTTAGCTTTTTCCTGTTAATCCTAGCATGATAAAGAAGATTCAAAGAGAGTGAGATGCCAGCTCCTTTCATTCAGTCAGTAGCTTCAAACATTTCTGGTATATGAAAAACATGTTTTTCAATGGCAAAAATCAATGAATATTGTAAATGCACAAACAGTAATATCTCCACATTGCAAGGTGCAATTCTGAAATTTTTTGCTTTTTCCTGCTAATCCTAGCATGATAAAGAAGATTCAAAGAGAGTGAGATGCCAGCTCCTTTCATTCAGTCAGTAGCTTCAAACATTTCTGGTATATGAAAAACATGTTTTTCAATGGCAAAAATCAATGAATATTGTAAATGCACAAACAGTAATATCTCCACATTGCAAGGTGCAATTCTGAAATTTTTTGCTTTTTCCTGCTAATCCTAGCATGATAAAGAAGATTCAAAGAGAGTGAGATGCCAGCTCCTTTCATTCAGTCAGTAGCTTCAAACATTTCTGGTATATGAAAAACATGTTTTTCAATGGCAAAAATCAATGGATATTGTAAATGCACAAACAGTAATATCTCAACATTGCACGGTGCAATTCTGAAATTTTTAGCTTTTTCCTGTTAATCCTAGCATGATAAAGAAGATTCAAAGAGAGTGAGATGCCAGCTCCTTTCATTCAGTCAGTAGCCTCAAACATTTCTGGTATATGAAAAACATGTTTTTCAATGGCAAAAATCAATGAATATTGTAAATGCACAAACAGTAATATCTCCACATTGCAAGGTGCAATTCTGAAATTTTTTGCTTTTTCCTGTTAATCCTAGCATGATAAAGAAGATTCAAAGAGAGTGAGATGCCAGCTCCTTTCATTCAGTCAGTAGCTTCAAACATTTCTGGTATATGAAAAACATGTTTTTCAATGGCAAAAATCAATGAATATTGTAAATGCACAAACAGTAATATCTCCACATTGCAAGGTGCAATTCTGAAATTTTTTGCTTTTTCCTGCTAATCCTAGCATGATAAAGAAGATTCAAAGAGAGTGAGATGCCAGCTCCTTTCATTCAGTCAGTAGCTTCAAACATTTCTGGTATATGAAAAACATGTTTTTCAATGGCAAAAATCAATGAATATTGTAAATGCACAAACAGTAATAACTCCACATTGCAAGGTGCAATTCTGAAATTTTTTGCTTTTTCCTGCTAATCCTAGCATGATAAAGAAGATTCAAAGAGAGTGAGATGCCAGCTCCTTTCATTCAGTCAGTAGCTTCAAACATTTCTGGTATATGAAAAACATGTTTTTCAATGGCAAAAATCAATGAATATTGTAAATGCACAAACAGTAATATCTCAACATTGCACGGTGCAATTCTGAAATTTTTAGCTTTTTCCTGTTAATCCTAGCATGATAAAGAAGATTCAAAGAGAGTGAGATGCCAGCTCCTTTCATTCAGTCAGTAGCTTCAAACATTTCTGGTATATGAAAAACGTTTTTCAATGGCAAAAATCAATGAATATTGTAAATGCACAAACCGTAATATCTCCACATTGCAAGGTGCAATTCTGAAATTTTTTGCTTTTTCCTGTTAATCCTAGCATGATAAAGAAGATTCAAAGAGAGTGAGATGCCAGCTCCTTTCATTCAGTCAGTAGCTTCAAACATTTCTGGTATATGAAAAACATGTTTTTCAATGGCAAAAATCAATGAATATTGTAAATGCACAAACAGTAATATCTCCACATTGCAAGGTGCAATTCTGAAATTTTTTGCTTTTTCCTGCTAATCCTAGCATGATAAAGAAGATTCAAAGAGAGTGAGATGCCAGCTCCTTTCATTCAGTCAGTAGCTTCAAACATTTCTGGTATATGAAAAACATGTTTTTCAATGGCAAAAATCAATGAATATTGTAAATGCACAAACAGTAATATCTCCACATTGCACGGTGCAATTCTGAAATTTTTAGCTTTTTCCTGTTAATCCTAGCATGATAAAGAAGATTCAGAGTGACATGCCAGCTCCTTTCATTCAGTCAGTAGCTTCAAACATTTCTGGTATATGAAAAACATGTTTTTCAATGGCAAAAATCAATGAATATTGTAAATGCACAAACAGTAATATCTCCACATTGCAAGGTGCAATTCTGAAATTTTTTGCTTTTTCCTGCTAATCCTAGCATGATAAAGAAGATTCAAAGAGAGTGAGATGCCAGCTCCTTTCATTCAGTCAGTAGCTTCAAACATTTCTGGTATATGAAAAACATGTTTTTCAATGGCAAAAATCAATGAATATTGTAAATGCACAAACAGTAATATCTCCACATTGCACGGTGCAATTCTGAAATTTTTAGCTTTTTCCTGTTAATCCTAGCATGATAAAGAAGATTCAAAGAGAGTGAGATGCCAGCTCCTTTCATTCAGTCAGTAGCTTCAAACATTTCTGGTATATGAAAAACATGTTTTTCAATGGCAAAAATCAATGAATATTGTAAATGCACAAACAGTAATATCTCCACATTGCAAGGTGCAATTCTGAAATTCTTTGCTTTTTCCTGTTAATCCTAGCATGATAAAGAAGATTCAAAGAGAGTGAGATGCCAGCTCCTTTCATTCAGTCAGTAGCTTCAAACATTTCTGGTATATGAAAAACATGTTTTTCAATGGCAAAAATCAATGAATATTGTAAATGCACAAACAGTAATATCTCCACATTGCAAGGTGCAATTCTGAAATTTTTTGCTTTTTCCTGCTAATCCTAGCATGATAAAGAAGATTCAAAGAGAGTGAGATGCCAGCTCCTTTCATTCAGTCAGTAGCTTCAAACATTTCTGGTATATGAAAAACATGTTTTTCAATGGCAAAAATCAATGAATATTGTAAATGCACAAACAGTAATATCTCCACATTGCACGGTGCAATTCTGAAATTTTTAGCTTTTTCCTGTTAATCCTAGCATGATAAAGAAGATTCAAAGAGAGTGAGATGCCAGCTCCTTTCATTCAGTCAGTAGCTTCAAACATTTCTGGTATATGAAAAACGTTTTTCAATGGCAAAAATCAATGAATATTGTAAATGCACAAACAGTAATATCTCCACATTGCAAGGTGCAATTCTGAAATTTTTTGCTTTTTCCTGTTAATCCTAGCATGATAAAGAAGATTCAAAGAGAGTGAGATGCCAGCTCCTTTCATTCAGTCAGTAGCTTCAAACATTTCTGGTATATGAAAAACATGTTTTTCAATGGCAAAAATCAATGAATATTGTAAATGCACAAACAGTAATATCTCCACATTGCAAGGTGCAATTCTGAAATTTTTTGCTTTTTCCTGCTCCTCTTAGCATGATAAAGAAGATTCAAAGAGAGTGAGATGCCAGCTCCTTTCATTCAGTCAGTAGCTTCAATCATTTCTGGACGTTTTTCAATGGCAAAAATCAATGAATATTGTAAATGCACAAACAGTAATTTCTCCGCATTGCAAGGTGCAATTCTGAAATTTTTTGCTTTTTCCTGCTCCTCTTAGCATGGTAAAGACTCAAAGAGAGTGAGATGCCAGCTCCTTTCATTCAGTCAGTAGCTTCAATCATTTCTGGACGTTTTTCAACGGCAAAAATCAATGAATATTGTAGATGCACAAACAGTAATTTCTCCGCATTGCAAGGTGCAATTCTGAAATTTTTTGCTTTTTCCTGCTCCTCTTAGCATGATAAAGAAGATTCAAAGAGACTGAGATGCCAGCTCCTTTCATTCAGTCAGTAGCTTCAATCATTTCTGGACGTTTTTCAATGGCAAAAATCAATGAATATTGTAAATGCACAAACAGTAATTTCTCCGCATTGCAAGGTGCAATTCTGAAATTTTTTGCTTTTTCCTGCTCCTCTTAGCATGATAAAGAAGATTCAAAGAGAGTGAGATGCCAGCTCCTTTCATTCAGTCAGTAGCTTCAATCATTTCTGGATGTTTTTCAATGGCAAAAATCAATGAATATTGTAAATGCACAAACAGTAATTTCTCCGCATTGCAAGGTGCAATTCTGAAATTTTTTGCTTTTTCCTGCTCCTCTTAGCATGATAAAGAAGATTCAAAGAGAGTGAGATGCCAGCTCCTTTCATTCAGTCAGTAGCTTCAAACATTTCTGGTATATGAAAAACATGTTTTTCAATGGCAAAAATCAATGAATATTGTAAATGCACAAACAGTAATATCTCCACATTGCACGGTGCAATTCTGAAATTTTTAGCTTTTTCCTGTTAATCCTAGCATGATAAAGAAGATTCAAAGAGAGTGAGATGCCAGCTCCTTTCATTCAGTCAGTAGCTTCAAACATTTCTGGTATATGAAAAACATGTTTTTCAATGGCAAAAATCAATGAATATTGTAAATGCACAAACAGTAATATCTCCACATTGCAAGGTGCAATTCTGAAATTTTTTGCTTTTTCCTGCTAATCCTAGCATGATAAAGAAGATTCAAAGAGAGTGAGATGCCAGCTCCTTTCATTCAGTCAGTAGCTTCAAACATTTCTGGTATATGAAAAACATGTTTTTCAATGGCAAAAATCAATGAATATTGTAAATGCACAAACAGTAATATCTCCACATTGCACGGTGCAATTATGAAATTTTTAGCTTTTTCCTGTTAATCCTAGCATGATAAAGAAGATTCAAAGAGAGTGAGATGCCAGCTCCTTTCATTCAGTCAGTAGCTTCAAACATTTCTGGTATATGAAAAACATGTTTTTCAATGGCAAAAATCAATGAATATTGTAAATGCACAAACAGTAATATCTCCACATTGCAAGGTGCAATTCTGAAATTTTTTGCTTTTTCCTGCTAATCCTAGCATGATAAAGAAGATTCAAAGAGAGTGAGATGCCAGCTCCTTTCATTCAGTCAGTAGCCTCAAACATTTCTGGTATATGAAAAACATGTTTTTCAATGGCAAAAATCAATGAATATTGTAAATGCACAAACAGTAATATCTCCACATTGCAAGGTGCAATTCTGAAATTTTTTGCTTTTTCCTGTTAATCCTAGCATGATAAAGAAGATTCAAAGAGAGTGAGATGCCAGCTCCTTTCATTCAGTCAGTAGCTTCAAACATTTCTGGTATATGAAAAACATGTTTTTCAATGGCAAAAATCAATGAATATTGTAAATGCACAAACAGTAATATCTCCACATTGCAAGGTGCAATTCTGAAATTTTTTGCTTTTTCCTGCTAATCCTAGCATGATAAAGAAGATTCAAAGAGAGTGAGATGCCAGCTCCTTTCATTCAGTCAGTAGCTTCAAACATTTCTGGTATATGAAAAACATGTTTTTCAATGGCAAAAATCAATGAATATTGTAAATGCACAAACAGTAATATCTCCACATTGCAAGGTGCAATTCTGAAATTTTTTGCTTTTTCCTGCTAATCCTAGCATGATAAAGAAGATTCAAAGAGAGTGAGATGCCAGCTCCTTTCATTCAGTCAGTAGCTTCAAACATTTCTGGTATATGAAAAACATGTTTTTCAATGGCAAAAATCAATGAATATTGTAAATGCACAAACAGTAATATCTCCACATTGCACGGTGCAATTATGAAATTTTTAGCTTTTTCCTGTTAATCCTAGCATGATAAAGAAGATTCAAAGAGAGTGAGATGCCAGCTCCTTTCATTCAGTCAGTAGCTTCAAACATTTCTGGTATATGAAAAACATGTTTTTCAATGGCAAAAATCAATGAATATTGTAAATGCACAAACAGTAATAACTCCACATTGCAAGGTGCAATTCTGAAATTTTTTGCTTTTTCCTGCTAATCCTAGCATGATAAAGAAGATTCAAAGAGAGTGAGATGCCAGCTCCTTTCATTCAGTCAGTAGCTTCAAACATTTCTGGTATATGAAAAACATGTTTTTCAATGGCAAAAATCAATGAATATTGTAAATGCACAAACAGTAATATCTCAACATTGCACGGTGCAATTCTGAAATTTTTAGCTTTTTCCTGTTAATCCTAGCATGATAAAGAAGATTCAAAGAGAGTGAGATGCCAGCTCCTTTCATTCAGTCAGTAGCTTCAAACATTTCTGGTATATGAAAAACGTTTTTCAATGGCAAAAATCAATGAATATTGTAAATGCACAAACAGTAATATCTCCACATTGCAAGGTGCAATTCTGAAATTTTTTGCTTTTTCCTGTTAATCCTAGCATGATAAAGAAGATTCAAAGAGAGTGAGATGCCAGCTCCTTTCATTCAGTCAGTAGCTTCAAACATTTCTGGTATATGAAAAACATGTTTTTCAATGGCAAAAATCAATGAATATTGTAAATGCACAAACAGTAATATCTCCACATTGCAAGGTGCAATTCTGAAATTTTTTGCTTTTTCCTGCTAATCCTAGCATGATAAAGAAGATTCAAAGAGAGTGAGATGCCAGCTCCTTTCATTCAGTCAGTAGCTTCAAACATTTCTGGTATATGAAAAACATGTTTTTCAATGGCAAAAATCAATGAATATTGTAAATGCACAGTAATATCTCCACATTGCACGGTGCAATTCTGAAATTTTTAGCTTTTTCCTGTTAATCCTAGCATGATAAAGAAGATTCAGAGTGACATGCCAGCTCCTTTCATTCAGTCAGTAGCTTCAAACATTTCTGGTATATGAAAAACATGTTTTTCAATGGCAAAAATCAATGAATATTGTAAATGCACAAACAGTAATATCTCCACATTGCAAGGTGCAATTCTGAAATTTTTTGCTTTTTCCTGCTAATCCTAGCATGATAAAGAAGATTCAAAGAGAGTGAGATGCCAGCTCCTTTCATTCAGTCAGTAGCTTCAAACATTTCTGGTATATGAAAAACATGTTTTTCAATGGCAAAAATCAATGAATATTGTAAATGCACAAACAGTAATATCTCCACATTGCACGGTGCAATTCTGAAATTTTTAGCTTTTTCCTGTTAATCCTAGCATGATAAAGAAGATTCAAAGAGAGTGAGATGCCAGCTCCTTTCATTCAGTCAGTAGCTTCAAACATTTTCTGGTATATGAAAAACATGTTTTTCAATGGCAAAAATCAATGAATATTGTAAATGCACAAACAGTAATATCTCCACATTGCAAGGTGCAATTCTGAAATTCTTTGCTTTTTCCTGTTAATCCTAGCATGATAAAGAAGATTCAAAGAGAGTGAGATGCCAGCTCCTTTCATTCAGTCAGTAGCTTCAAACATTTCTGGTATATGAAAAACATGTTTTTCAATGGCAAAAATCAATGAATATTGTAAATGCACAAACAGTAATATCTCCACATTGCAAGGTGCAATTCTGAAATTTTTTGCTTTTTCCTGCTAATCCTAGCATGATAAAGAAGATTCAAAGAGAGTGAGATGCCAGCTCCTTTCATTCAGTCAGTAGCTTCAAACATTTCTGGTATATGAAAAACATGTTTTTCAATGGCAAAAATCAATGAATATTGTAAATGCACAAACAGTAATATCTCCACATTGCACGGTGCAATTCTGAAATTTTTAGCTTTTTCCTGTTAATCCTAGCATGATAAAGATTCAAAGAGAGTGAGATGCCAGCTCCTTTCATTCAGTCAGTAGCTTCAAACATTTCTGGTATATGAAAAACATGTTTTTCAATGGCAAAAATCAATGAATATTGTAAATGCACAAACAGTAATATCTCCACATTGCAAGGTGCAATTCTGAAATTTTTTGCTTTTTCCTGCTAATCCTAGCATGATAAAGAAGATTCAAAGAGAGTGAGATGCCAGCTCCTTTCATTCAGTCAGTAGCTTCAAACATTTCTGGTATATGAAAAACGTTTTTCAATGGCAAAAATCAATGAATATTGTAAATGCACAAACAGTAATATCTCCACATTGCACGGTGCAATTCTGAAATTTTTAGCTTTTTCCTGTTAATCCTAGCATGATAAAGAAGATTCAAAGAGAGTGAGATGCCAGCTCCTTTCATTCAGTCAGTAGCTTCAAACATTTCTGGTATATGAAAAACATGTTTTTCAATGGCAAAAATCAATGAATATTGTAAATGCACAAACAGTAATATCTCCACATTGCAAGGTGCAATTCTGAAATTCTTTGCTTTTTCCTGTTAATCCTAGCATGATAAAGAAGATTCAAAGAGAGTGAGATGCCAGCTCCTTTCATTCAGTCAGTAGCTTCAAACATTTCTGGTATATGAAAAACATGTTTTTCAATGGCAAAAATCAATGAATATTGTAAATGCACAAACAGTAATATCTCCACATTGCAAGGTGCAATTCTGAAATTTTTTGCTTTTTCCTGCTAATCCTAGCATGATAAAGAAGATTCAAAGAGAGTGAGATGCCAGCTCCTTTCATTCAGTCAGTAGCTTCAAACATTTCTGGTATATGAAAAACATGTTTTTCAATGGCAAAAATCAATGAATATTGTAAATGCACAAACAGTAATATCTCCACATTGCACGGTGCAATTCTGAAATTTTTAGCTTTTTCCTGTTAATCCTAGCATGATAAAGATTCAAAGAGAGTGAGATGCCAGCTCCTTTCATTCAGTCAGTAGCTTCAAACATTTCTGGTATATGAAAAACATGTTTTTCAATGGCAAAAATCAATGAATATTGTAAATGCACAAACAGTAATATCTCCACATTGCAAGGTGCAATTCTGAAATTTTTTGCTTTTTCCTGCTAATCCTAGCATGATAAAGAAGATTCAAAGAGAGTGAGATGCCAGCTCCTTTCATTCAGTCAGTAGCTTCAAACATTTCTGGTATATGAAAAACATGTTTTTCAATGGCAAAAATCAATGAATATTGTAAATGCACAAACAGTAATATCTCCACATTGCACGGTGCAATTCTGAAATTTTTAGCTTTTTCCTGTTAATCCTAGCATGATAAAGAAGATTCAAAGAGAGTGAGATGCCAGCTCCTTTCATTCAGTCAGTAGCTTCAAACATTTCTGGTATATGAAAAACATGTTTTTCAATGGCAAAAATCAATGAATATTGTAAATGCACAAACAGTAATATCTCCACATTGCAAGGTGCAATTCTGAAATTTTTTGCTTTTTCCTGTTAATCCTAGCATGATAAAGAAGATTCAAAGAGAGTGAGATGCCAGCTCCTTTCATTCAGTCAGTAGCTTCAAACATTTCTGGTATATGAAAAACATGTTTTTCAATGGCAAAAATCAATGAATATTGTAAATGCACAAAGAGTAATATCTCCACATTGCAAGGTGCAATTCTGAAATTTTTTGCTTTTTCCTGCTAATCCTAGCATGATAAAGAAGATTCAAAGAGAGTGAGATGCCAGCTCCTTTCATTCAGTCAGTAGCTTCAAACATTTCTGGTATATGAAAAACATGTTTTTCAATGGCAAAAATCAATGAATATTGTAAATGCACAAACAGTAATATCTCCACATTGCACGGTGCAATTCTGAAATTTTTAGCTTTTTCCTGTTAATCCTAGCATGATAAAGAAGATTCAAAGAGAGTGAGATGCCAGCTCCTTTCATTCAGTCAGTAGCTTCAAACATTTCTGGTATATGAAAAACATGTTTTTCAATGGCAAAAATCAATGAATATTGTAAATGCACAAACAGTAATATCTCCACATTGCAAGGTGCAATTCTGAAATTTTTTGCTTTTTCCTGCTAATCCTAGCATGATAAAGAAGATTCAAAGAGAGTGAGATGCCAGCTCCTTTCATTCAGTCAGTAGCTTCAAACATTTCTGGTATATGAAAAACATGTTTTTCAATGGCAAAAATCAATGAATATTGTAAATGCACAAACAGTAATATCTCCACATTGCACGGTGCAATTCTGAAATTTTTAGCTTTTTCCTGTTAATCCTAGCATGATAAAGAAGATTCAAAGAGAGTGAGATGCCAGCTCCTTTCATTCAGTCAGTAGCTTCAAACATTTCTGGTATATGAAAAACATGTTTTTCAATGGCAAAAATCAATGAATATTGTAAATGCACAAACAGTAATATCTCCACATTGCACGGTGCAATTCTGAAATTTTTAGCTTTTTCCTGTTAATCCTAGCATGATAAAGAAGATTCAAAGAGAGTGAGATGCCAGCTCCTTTCATTCAGTCAGTAGCTTCAAACATTTCTGGTATATGAAAAACATGTTTTTCAATGGCAAAAATCAATGAATATTGTAAATGCACAAACAGTAATATCTCCACATTGCACGGTGCAATTATGAAATTTTAGCTTTTTCCTGTTAATCCTAGCATGATAAAGAAGATTCAAAGAGAGTGAGATGCCAGCTCCTTTCATTCAGTCAGTAGCTTCAAACATTTCTGGTATATGAAAAACATGTTTTTCAATGGCAAAAATCAATGAATATTGTAAATGCACAAACAGTAATATCTCCACATTGCAAGGTGCAATTCTGAAATTTTTTGCTTTTTCCTGCTAATCCTAGCATGATAAAGAAGATTCAAAGAGAGTGAGATGCCAGCTCCTTTCATTCAGTCAGTAGCTTCAAACATTTCTGGTATATGAAAAACATGTTTTTCAATGGCAAAAATCAATGAATATTGTAAATGCACAAACAGTAATATCTCAACATTGCACGGTGCAATTCTGAAATTTTTAGCTTTTTCCTGTTAATCCTAGCATGATAAAGAAGATTCAAAGAGAGTGAGATGCCAGCTCCTTTCATTCAGTCAGTAGCCTCAAACATATCTGGTATATGAAAAACATGTTTTTCAATGGCAAAAATCAATGAATATTGTAAATGCACAAACAGTAATATCTCCACATTGCAAGGTGCAATTCTGAAATTTTTTGCTTTTTCCTGTTAATCCTAGCATGATAAAGAAGATTCAAAGAGAGTGAGATGCCAGCTCCTTTCATTCAGTCAGTAGCTTCAAACATTTCTGGTATATGAAAAACATGTTTTTCAATGGCAAAAATCAATGAATATTGTAAATGCACAAACAGTAATATCTCCACATTGCAAGGTGCAATTCTGAAATTTTTGCTTTTTCCTGCTAATCCTAGCATGATAAAGAAGATTCAAAGAGAGTGAGATGCCAGCTCCTTTCATTCAGTCAGTAGCTTCAAACATTTCTGGTATATGAAAAACGTTTTTCAATGGCAAAAATCAATGAATATTGTAAATGCACAAACAGTAATATCTCCACATTGCAAGGTGCAATTCTGAAATTTTTTGCTTTTTCCTGTTAATCCTAGCATGATAAAGAAGATTCAAAGAGAGTGAGATGCCAGCTCCTTTCATTCAGTCAGTAGCTTCAAACATTTCTGGTATATGAAAAACATGTTTTTCAATGGCAAAAATCAATGAATATTGTAAATGCACAAACAGTAATATCTCAACATTGCACGGTGCAATTCTGAAATTTTTAGCTTTTTCCTGTTAATCCTAGCATGATAAAGAAGATTCAAAGAGAGTGAGATGCCAGCTCCTTTCATTCAGTCAGTAGCCTCAACATATCTGGTATATGAAAAACATGTTTTTCAATGGCAAAAATCAATGAATATTGTAAATGCACAAACAGTAATATCTCCACATTGCAAGGTGCAATTCTGAAATTTTTTGCTTTTTCCTGTTAATCCTAGCATGATAAAGAAGATTCAAAGAGAGTGAGATGCCAGCTCCTTTCATTCAGTCAGTAGCTTCAAACATTTCTGGTATATGAAAAACATGTTTTTCAATGGCAAAAATCAATGAATATTGTAAATGCACAAACAGTAATATCTCCACATTGCAAGGTGCAATTCTGAAATTTTTTGCTTTTTCCTGCTAATCCTAGCATGATAAAGAAGATTCAAAGAGAGTGAGATGCCAGCTCCTTTCATTCAGTCAGTAGCTTCAAACATTTCTGGTATATGAAAACACATGTATTTCAATGGCAAAAATCAATGAATATTGTAAATGCACAAACAGTAATATCTCCACATTGCAAGGTGCAATTCTGAAATTTTTTGCTTTTTCCTGTTAATCCTAGCATGATAAAGAAGATTCAAAGAGAGTGAGATGCCAGCTCCTTTCATTCAGTCAGTAGCTTCAAACATTTCTGGTATATGAAAAACATGTTTTTCAATGGCAAAAATCAATGAATATTGTAAATGCACAAACAGTAATATCTCCACATTGCAAGGTGCAATTCTGAAATTTTTTGCTTTTTCCTGCTAATCCTAGCATGATAAAGAAGATTCAAAGAGAGTGAGATGCCAGCTCCTTTCATTCAGTCAGTAGCTTCAAACATTTCTGGTATATGAAAAACATGTTTTTCAATGGCAAAAATCAATGAATATTGTAAATGCACAAACAGTAATATCTCCACATTGCACGGTGCAATTCTGAAATTTTTAGCTTTTTCCTGTTAATCCTAGCATGATAAAGAAGATTCAAAGAGAGTGACATGCCAGCTCCTTTCATTCAGTCAGTAGCTTCAAACATTTCTGGTATATGAAAAACATGTTTTTCAATGGCAAAAATCAATGAATATTGTAAATGCACAAACAGTAATATCTCCACATTGCAAGGTGCAATTCTGAAATTTTTTGCTTTTTCCTGCTAATCCTAGCATGATAAAGAAGATTCAAAGAGAGTGAGATGCCAGCTCCTTTCATTCAGTCAGTAGCTTCAAACATTTCTGGTATATGAAAAACATGTTTTTCAATGGCAAAAATCAATGAATATTGTAAATGCACAAACAGTAATATCTCCACATTGCACGGTGCAATTCTGAAATTTTTAGCTTTTTCCTGTTAATCCTAGCATGATAAAGAAGATTCAAAGAGAGTGAGATGCCAGCTCCTTTCATTCAGTCAGTAGCTTCAAACATTTCTGGTATATGAAAAACATGTTTTTCAATGGCAAAAATCAATGAATATTGTAAATGCACAAACAGTAATATCTCCACATTGCAAGGTGCAATTCTGAAATTCTTTTGCTTTTTCCTGTTAATCCTAGCATGATAAAGAAGATTCAAAGAGAGTGAGATGCCAGCTCCTTTCAGTCAGTAGCTTCAAACATTTCTGGTATATGAAAAACATGTTTTTCAATGGCAAAAATCAATGAATATTGTAAATGCACAAACAGTAATATCTCCACATTGCAAGGTGCAATTCTGAAATTTTTTGCTTTTTCCTGCTAATCCTAGCATGATAAAGAAGATTCAAAGAGAGTGAGATGCCAGCTCCTTTCATTCAGTCAGTAGCTTCAAACATTTCTGGTATATGAAAAACATGTTTTTCAATGGCAAAAATCAATGAATATTGTAAATGCACAAACAGTAATATCTCCACATTGCACGGTGCAATTCTGAAATTTTTAGCTTTTTCCTGTTAATCCTAGCATGATAAAGAAGATTCAAAGAGAGTGAGATGCCAGCTCCTTTCATTCAGTCAGTAGCTTCAAACATTTCTGGTATATGAAAAACATGTTTTTCAATGGCAAAAATCAATGAATATTGTAAATGCACAAACAGTAATATCTCCACATTGCAAGGTGCAATTCTGAAATTTTTTGCTTTTTCCTGCTAATCCTAGCATGATAAAGAAGATTCAAAGAGAGTGAGATGCCAGCTCCTTTCATTCAGTCAGTAGCTTCAAACATTTCTGGTATATGAAAAACATGTTTTTCAATGGCAAAAATCAATGAATATTGTAAATGCACAAACAGTAATATCTCCACATTGCAAGGTGCAATTCTGAAATTTTTTGCTTTTTCCTGTTAATCCTAGCATGATAAAGAAGATTCAAAGAGAGTGAGATGCCAGCTCCTTTCATTCAGTCAGTAGCTTCAAACATTTCTGGTATATGAAAAACATGTTTTTCAATGGCAAAAATCAATGAATATTGTAAATGCACAAACAGTAATATCTCCACATTGCAAGGTGCAATTCTGAAATTTTTTGCTTTTTCCTGCTAATCCTAGCATGATAAAGAAGATTCAAAGAGAGTGAGATGCCAGCTCCTTTCATTCAGTCAGTAGCTTCAAACATTTCTGGTATATGAAAAACATGTTTTTCAATGGCAAAAATCAATGAATATTGTAAATGCACAAACAGTAATATCTCAACATTGCACGGTGCAATTCTGAAATTTTTAGCTTTTTCCTGTTAATCCTAGCATGATAAAGAAGATTCAAAGAGAGTGAGATGCCAGCTCCTTTCATTCAGTCAGTAGCTTCAAACATTTCTGGTATATGAAAAACATGTTTTTCAATGGCAAAAATCAATGAATATTGTAAATGCACAAACAGTAATATCTCCACATTGCAAGGTGCAATTCTGAAATTTTTTGCTTTTTCCTGCTAATCCTAGCATGATAAAGAAGATTCAAAGAGAGTGAGATGCCAGCTCCTTTCATTCAGTCAGTAGCTTCAAACATTTCTGGTATATGAAAAACATGTTTTTCAATGGCAAAAATCAATGAATATTGTAAATGCACAAACAGTAATATCTCCACATTGCACGGTGCAATTCTGAAATTTTTAGCTTTTTCCTGTTAATCCTAGCATGATAAAGAAGATTCAAAGAGAGTGAGATGCCAGCTCCTTTCATTCAGTCAGTAGCTTCAAACATTTCTGGTATATGAAAAACATGTTTTTCAATGGCAAAAATCAATGAATATTGTAAATGCACAAACAGTAATATCTCCACATTGCAAGGTGCAATTCTGAAATTTTTTGCTTTTTCCTGTTAATCCTAGCATGATAAAGAAGATTCAAAGAGCAGTGAGATGCCAGCTCCTTTCATTCAGTCAGTAGCTTCAAACATTTCTGGTATATGAAAAACATGTTTTTCAATGGCAAAAATCAATGAATATTGTAAATGCACAAACAGTAATATCTCCACATTGCACGGTGCAATATGAAATTTTTAGCTTTTTCCTGTTAATCCTAGCATGATAAAGAAGATTCAAAGAGAGTGAGATGCCAGCTCCTTTCATTCAGTCAGTAGCTTCAAACATTTCTGGTATATGAAAAACATGTTTTTCAATGGCAAAAATCAATGAATATTGTAAATGCACAAACAGTAATATCTCCACATTGCAAGGTGCAATTCTGAAATTTTTTGCTTTTTCCTGCTAATCCTAGCATGATAAAGAAGATTCAAAGAGAGTGAGATGCCAGCTCCTTTCATTCAGTCAGTAGCTTCAAACATTTCTGGTATATGAAAAACATGTTTTTCAATGGCAAAAATCAATGAATATTGTAAATGCACAAACAGTAATATCTCCACATTGCACGGTGCAATTCTGAAATTTTTAGCTTTTTCCTGTTAATCCTAGCATGATAAAGAAGATTCAAAGAGAGTGAGATGCCAGCTCCTTTCATTCAGTCAGTAGCCTCAAACATTTCTGGTATATGAAAAACATGTTTTTCAATGGCAAAAATCAATGAATATTGTAAATGCACAAACAGTAATATCTCCACATTGCAAGGTGCAATTCTGAAATTTTTTGCTTTTTCCTGTTAATCCTAGCATGATAAAGAAGATTCAAAGAGAGTGAGATGCCAGCTCCTTTCATTCAGTCAGTAGCTTCAAACATTTCTGGTATATGAAAAACATGTTTTTCAATGGCAAAAATCAATGAATATTGTAAATGCACAAACAGTAATATCTCAAACATTGCACGGTGCAATTCTGAAATTTTTAGCTTTTTCCTGTTAATCCTAGCATGATAAAGAAGATTCAAAAGAGAGTGAGATGCCAGCTCCTTTCATTCAGTCAGTAGCTTCAAACATTTCTGGTATATGAAAAACATGTTTTTCAATGGCAAAAATCAATGAATATTGTAAATGCACAAACAGTAATATCTCCACATTGCAAGGTGCAATTCTGAAATTTTTTGCTTTTTCCTGTTAATCCTAGCATGATAAAGAAGATTCAAAGAGAGTGAGATGCCAGCTCCTTTCATTCAGTCAGTAGCTTCAAACATTTCTGGTATATGAAAAACATGTTTTTCAATGGCAAAAATCAATGAATATTGTAAATGCACAAACAGTAATATCTCCACATTGCAAGGTGCAATTCTGAAAATTTTTTGCTTTTTCCTGTTAATCCTAGCATGATAAAGAAGATTCAAAGAGAGTGAGATGCCAGCTCCTTTCATTCAGTCAGTAGCTTCAAACATTTCTGGTATATGAAAAACATGTTTTTCAATGGCAAAAATCAATGAATATTGTAAATGCACAAACAGTAATATCTCCACATTGCAAGGTGCAATTCTGAAATTTTTTGCTTTTTCCTGCTAATCCTAGCATGATAAAGAAGATTCAAAGAGAGTGAGATGCCAGCTCCTTTCATTCAGTCAGTAGCTTCAAACATTTCTGGTATATGAAAAACATGTTTTTCAATGGCAAAAATCAATGAATATTGTAAATGCACAAACAGTAATATCTCCACATTGCACGGTGCAATTCTGAAATTTTTAGCTTTTTCCTGTTAATCCTAGCATGATAAAGAAGATTCAAAAAGGACCAGTGGAGATGCCAGCTCCTTTCATTCAGTCAGTAGCTTCAAACATTTCTGGTATATGAAAAACATGTTTTTCAATGGCAAAAATCAATGAATATTGTAAATGCACAAACAGTAATATCTCCACATTGCACGGTGCAATTATGAAATTTTTAGCTTTTTCCTGTTAATCCTAGCATGATAAAGAAGATTCAAAGAGAGTGAGATGCCAGCTCCTTTCATTCAGTCAGTAGCTTCAAACATTTCTGGTATATGAAAAACATGTTTTTCAATGGCAAAAATCAATGAATATTGTAAATGCACAAACAGTAATATCTCCACATTGCAAGGTGCAATTCTGAAATTTTTTGCTTTTTCCTGCTAATCCTAGCATGATAAAGAAGATTCAAAGAGAGTGAGATGCCAGCTCCTTTCATTCAGTCAGTAGCTTCAAACATTTCTGGTATATGAAAAACATGTTTTTCAATGGCAAAAATCAATGAATATTGTAAATGCACAAACAGTAATATCTCAACATTGCACGGTGCAATTCTGAAATTTTTAGCTTTTTCCTGTTAATCCTAGCATGATAAAGAAGATTCAAAGAGAGTGAGATGCCAGCTCCTTTCATTCAGTCAGTAGCCTTCAAACATTTCTGGTATATGAAAAACAAGTTTTTCAATGGCAAAAATCAATGAATATTGTAAATGCACAAACAGTAATATCTCCACATTGCAAGGTGCAATTCTGAAATTTTTTGCTTTTTCCTGTTAATCCTAGCATGATAAAGAAGATTCAAAGAGAGTGAGATGCCAGCTCCTTTCATTCAGTCAGTAGCTTCAAACATTTCTGGTATATGAAAAACATGTTTTTCAATGGCAAAAATCAATGAATATTGTAAATGCACAAACAGTAATATCTCCACATTGCAAGGTGCAATTCTGAAATTTTTTGCTTTTTCCTGCTAATCCTAGCATGATAAAGAAGATTCAAAGAGAGTGAGATGCCAGCTCCTTTCATTCAGTCAGTAGCTTCAAACATTTCTGGTATATGAAAAACATGTTTTTCAATGGCAAAAATCAATGAATATTGTAAATGCACAAACAGTAATATCTCCACATTGCAAGGTGCAATTCTGAAATTTTTAGCTTTTTCCTGTTAATCCTAGCATGATAAAGAAGATTCAAAGAGAGTGAGATGCCAGCTCCTTTCATTCAGTCAGTAGCTTCAAACATTTCTGGTATATGAAAAACATGTTTTTCAATGGCAAAAATCAATGAATATTGTAAATGCACAAACAGTAATATCTCCACATTGCAAGGTGCAATTCTGAAATTTTTTGCTTTTTCCTGCTAATCCTAGCATGATAAAGAAGATTCAAAGAGAGTGAGATGCCAGCTCCTTTCATTCAGTCAGTAGCTTCAAACATTTCTGGTATATGAAAAACATGTTTTTCAATGGCAAAAATCAATGAATATTGTAAATGCACAAACAGTAATATCTCCACATTGCACGGTGCAATTCTGAAATTTTTAGCTTTTTCCTGTTAATCCTAGCATGATAAAGAAGATTCAAGAGAGTGAGATGCCAGCTCCTTTCATTCAGTCAGTAGCTTCAAACATTTCTGGTATATGAAAACATGTTTTCAATGGCAAAATCAATGAATATTGTAAATGCACAAACAGTAATATCTCCACATTGCAAGGTGCAATTCTGAAATTTTTTGCTTTTTCCTGCTAATCCTAGCATGATAAAGAAGATTCAAAGAGAGTGAGATGCCAGCTCCTTTCATTCAGTCAGTAGCTTCAAACATTTCTGGTATATGAAAAACATGTTTTTCAATGGCAAAAATCAATGAATATTGTAAATGCACAAACAGTAATATCTCAACATTGCACGGTGCAATTCTGAAATTTTTAGCTTTTTCCTGTTAATCCTAGCATGATAAAGAATTCAAAGAGAGTGAGATGCCAGCTCCTTTCATTCAGTCCGTAGTTTAAAATTCAAACATTTCTGGTATATGAAACATGTTTTTCAATGGCAAAAATCAATGAATATGTAAATGCACAAACAGTAATATCTCCACATTGCAAGGTGCAATTCTGAAATTTTTTGCTTTTTCCTGTTAATCCTAGCATGATAAAGAAGATTCAAAGAGAGTGAGATGCCAGCTCCTTTCATTCAGTCAGTAGCTTCAAACATTTCTGGGTATATGAAAAACATGTTTTTCAATGGCAAAAATCAATGAATATTGTAAATGCACAAACAGTAATATCTCCACATTGCAAGGTGCAATTCTGAAATTTTTTGCTTTTTCCTGCTAATCCTAGCATGATAAAGAAGATTCAAGAGAGAGTGAGATGCCAGCTCCTTTCATTCAGTCAGTAGCTTCAAACATTTCTGGTATATGAACTCTAAAACGTTTTCAATGGCAAAATCAATGAATATTGTAATGCACAAACAGTAATATCTCCACATTGCAAGGTGCAATTCTGAAATTTTTTGCTTTTTCCTGTTAATCCTAGCATGATAAAGAAGATTCAAAGAGAGTGAGATGCCAGCTCCTTTCATTCAGTCAGTAGCTTCAAACATTTCTGGTATATGAAAACATGTTTTTCAATGGCAAAAATCAATGAATATTGTAAATGCACAAACAGTAATATCTCCACATTGCAAGGTGCAATTCTGAAATTTTTTGCTTTTTCCTGCTAATCCTAGCATGATAAAGAAGATTCAAAGAGAGTGGAGATGCAGCTCCTTTCATTCAGTCAGTAGCTTCAAACATTTCTGGTATATGAAAAACATGTTTTTCAATGGCAAAAATCAATGAATATTGTAAATGCACAAACAGTAATATCTCCACATTGCACGGTGCAATTCTGAAATTTTTAGCTTTTTCCTGTTAATCCTAGCATGATAAAGAAGTTCAAAGAGAGTGAGATGCCAGCTCCTTTCATTCAGTCAGAAGCTTCAAACATTCTGGTATATGAAAACATTGTTTTGTCAATGGCAAAAATCAATGAATAAATTGTAAATGCACAAACAGTAATATCTCCACATTGCAAGGTGCAATTCTGAAATTTTTGCTTTTTCTGCTAATCCTGTGATAAAAAGGATTCAAAGAGAGTGAGATGCCAGCTCCTTTCATTCAGTCAGTAGCTTCAAACATTTCTGGTAATATGAAAAACATGTTTTTCAATGGCAAAAATCAATGAATATTGTAAATGCCAACAATTTCTAGCATGATAAAGATTCAAAGAGAGTGAGAAGCCAGCTCCTTTCATTCAGTCAGTAGCTTCAAACATATTTCTGGTATATG